>NW_027110302.1:600661-602277 GCF_000696795.3 Halyomorpha halys
ATATATAAAATACAATATGTGTAAATATAAATACAATATGTTTAAATATATAAAATACAATATGTGTAAATATAAATACAATATGTTTAAATATAAATACACAATATGTGTAAACGCATATTTAAATTTACCTTCAAGTTATTCCTTTTTAAACAAAAAAAAAATCCGTCATCACAACATAGAAATAAATTCTTTTTATTTAACTACGTATTATTTTCTGTTTAATAAGAGATTGATTCTGAATTGTAAAATAAAACGTTCTTTGGAATCGGATTGTTAATTTTAACGAAATGTTAACATTTTGGTCTCTTGGCTTTATGGCGTTTTTAATATAAATGCTCCCTTTAAATCAGATGTTTTATTTCAAATTCTTTAAACCCAATACCTCTTATTCGATTTTTTTTTTTTAATAAAAAAGAACAAAATTAAAAATAAAAACAAATATTATACTATATACAAATTAGTAGATTATTGTACACCTACCAAGAGAATATAATTTGAGAAAAACGCGTGTTCCATGAGGTGACTGGTATGTCACTATTGACAATCCGTTGTTAATCGGTTTCAATGGGTATGGATTCAAAAAATCTCCATTTTTGGACCCATCATCTAAGCTAAAACTCTTGAAATGGTCCAAAGTGCGCTTTTGTTCACGGCGTAACTTTTAAAACTTTAATTTATATTTCTTTAACATGTTTATACATAAAATAAAATAAAAAGGTATGTTCAATACAAAGTTATAAATTAACTTGGTTCAACGAAATTATAAAAAGAAAAACTTGTTTTGATACATTGCACGCACGCACGTATTTAATTTTCAATAATACCTCTTATCAGTGTAAACTTCTATACAACGGACAAAATTGCATGTCCAAAAGTTATATTCAAATGAGAATATCATAGAAACTACTACAGCTACGAAGATATGTGTCATAAACTACTTTATAGTAAGTTAAGTGACCTTCATTTTGAGTGCTGGCAGACATATGTACGTCTTATGGTTCCTGACATAAATCATTTTTTAAAAAATCAAGACAAGACAAATCAATCATGTATCCGAAAACTAGAAATAAACATTTTCTGAATTTATTTTGGCAAATATAGTAAAACATACTACTCCTACGATGATAAACGTCATAAACTGCTTTACAGTACATTTAACTAGCTTTAATTTGAGTGCTAATAGACATCTGTACGTTTTATAGTTCCTGAGATAAAGATTTATCAAAATAAATAAACTAACTACTGATTTTCAGTACATTTTTAATGAAATGTTGCTTTTTAAAGAGCTATATCACGGGAACTATAGAACAAAAATAGCTCTATTAGGGCTCATATTTTAGCAAATTAACACTACTTTAAATGATGTTTTCTTATGTTTACCTCGTTTACGAACCCTACATTCTTGGCTCACTCCTACTTTTATTCTATATCATAACTTCATTGAAAGGTAAATGAATTCCTGTAAAAAGTAAAGTAAATCCCTGTTCAATCTTTCGCTTTGAACAGCACTGATGAAGCCCTGCAAAGTGGGGCGAAACGTCGGACATTAAAATAGTTTAAAACTATTTTTTTTTTTTTTTATTTACCGCAACCCTGACCATCTTCATATTAAA
>NW_027110302.1:602812-604149 GCF_000696795.3 Halyomorpha halys
AAAAGTATTATTATTAAATTAAAAATATTTAAATTTTTACGGTCAACTATATATACATATATATTCATTTAAAGGGTTTAAGGAATTACGTATGGACGAGGATACGTACACCTTGTGCTATTAAAGTCGTGCCTGGGCAATAGTTGATGTTAATTTAACATATCACTAAACCGGTTACATCATAACCGTGTGTCTGGTGATTACTTTGTAAACAGGCCTTGCGTCAGTGGGTTTGAACTGTTGTTTAGACAATCTGTGCAATGTCTTCTTCGTTGTCTCTGTATATTTGTGTTTGAGAAATGGTAAATTTGTTTTTCTTTTGTAAGCTATCTTAAATATCATCTGGTGTTTTGGGGTTGGTTAATAATTGGCGTAGGTACTAAAATAAAAAAAAAATAAGTTGATTTTCACAATCTTTATGGATGAAAGTATTTCATCGCTGAAATAGTGAGATATTTTCAATTTACTAATACACACACATATAATACAAAAATGGTATTAAATACGTAATACGTAATAAAAATTAAATAATTATAAGCAACGCCATCTCTTATAAATTAAATTATTATTTAAAATAAAATAATAAAAACACAGATGTTTATGTAAACAAAACTAATTTCTATTTATTTCTTACCAAAAATCTTTTATATCTACAAAAAATTGAGAAAACTTATCTTTTTCTTTGTTCTTAAGTTGAGTGCGCCGCATGAATTCTGCTAAATCAGGTGCTAGAAAATTCTGATTTGTTCCTCTTCTTTTATTTATTTACTTAGTTGATCAACAAAATGTTTCGATTGTTTGCGTATTGGCTAATGTCTTTGGATCAACAAACCATTCCGTATAAATTCATGTATCCTTTCCATGAATCTGATACAACTACAAAACTCGGATTCATTCTTCTTTAGGTTACTTCTGACAATATGGATTCTGAACTTTCCTTAACTAACTCTAAAAAACATTCATCAGTTTTTTTGGAAACCGGAAGATCCGTTCTAAAACCCATTGTTGTGAAAGGAGGCGTCCTTCGTTATACTTCCGTTTCGTAAATAAACTTTCGTCTATTTCCACAAATTGACCTTCCACGAAGGTACTTATTCAAATTTCTATATGTTTTAAACAATATTTTATACTTGTAAATTTCTCACACCATGAATAAATAAAGTGTACTGCAGTTTATTAATCTTTGGAATAAGCAAACCAGGTTTAAGTCCTTATTCCGATACTTTTCCTAAGACTTTGTAGCATCTCCAATATATTTTTTTAACCAAAAAAAAGATTCATTTCATGATCTTGTAGTTGTCAATAACTAAAATATTATTATTATCAATATTATTCAA
>NW_027110302.1:605164-605946 GCF_000696795.3 Halyomorpha halys
AATAATATAAATAAATAAAAATAATAATATATATAAAAGAGAATTGTCGAATCGTTGTTCACAATAAACTTTTGAATTACTGGACTTAAAATCACGTTTTATTTTATATTTCAGCTTCTAATTTGTTTAATTAGATCCAGTTTGTGCGGTCTATAGAGCTCTTAACCACTGACAAGTTCGCTGTAGATTGCTCGAGCAGTATTGAAGCTTTTTGTTTTATTTTTTAAAAAGAAATCAAAGGCCGATGTAGAGAGAAAATTTCGGAATAAAAAATTTTATTTTTCCAATTTTTTCGAAAATTCTTATTTAAGGGTTTTTAGAGGTTCTAAAAAGGAATATCAACTTTGTTTCACTCCTAAAAAATCTGTTACCCCACTTTCATAGGTCAGTCGGTCTGAACATTTTTAATATAGGAATAGTATTGAAGCATAGTTAGGGTTGTCATTCAAAAACTATTCATATTTCATGTAGTCTATACCTGACAATATAATCGATAATCAAATTGTCTTAAATATTGATGAAAAAAATCGCCTAAATCAAACCTGAACTTGCGATGATTAGCGAAATTTTGATAGGTGAGTCGGTCTGACAATCAGTACAATTTTTTTTTTAAATTTATTCAATGTAATTTACAACTGTACAAAATAATACAATAGGTAAATATGTTGTATGTTTCATATACACTTAAAAATCTTGGGAAGGAACCACCCATTGGTGATACTTCAAACATTAATTTAAATTAGAAGGTCCCGTGGCCATCTTCTTTTCAGACGCCTCGGAGG
>NW_027110302.1:607006-628582 GCF_000696795.3 Halyomorpha halys
CAAACGGTCTAAACTTCCAACTCATTACAAAAGACTGATCTACATGACAATAATAAGGCCCATCTGGACATACGGAGTTGAGGTTTGGGACTCCAATAAACCTTCGAATTCCTCTCGTATCCAATCCTTACAATCCAAAATCCTTCGTAAAATCCTCATTTCTCCTTGTTTTGTTACTAATTAAACCATACATAAAGACCTAAATGTTCCTTATGTAACCGATCTAGCCCGAAGCAGATATCATTCCTTCCATTATAAACTCCCTAACCACCCAAACCCACTAGTTTCTAACTTTGCTTCCTCTTCCATTCCTGGCAATTCTCCGAGGCGCCTGAAAAGAAGATGGCCTCGTGACCTTATACTGTAAATTGTTTTTACCAGGATAGGAAAAAATAATTCGTAGGTACAAATAAAGAGACAGGAAATTTTAGCACCACAAATTTTATTAAAAAGTGAACAGTAACCAAAACCATTTCAACCTCAAAATCATCATTATGTTATTATGATCAAATTTACTTGTTGTATTTTTTATACAGTTGTAAATATCAATAAATAAATAAATAAAATAAAAATAAAGCTCTTATGAGCGCGAATCAAAGAAATATACAAGTACAGAAAAATAAGGTTCTTGTTATTGTGCAAGATAAAGTCTGATTCATAAGAGCTAATTTAGAAGGCATATAACGTGATCTAACTTAAGCGGAAAATAGTGAATAATGATTTATAAGGCAGTGGAAGTGCGATCTGGAATAGACGGGGAATGAGGCCATAGTGATTTATTCAAGGAGACACGTAATGAGGGGACTAGTCTAGTTAACATTTATAAACGGATCCACCTTCTCTCATTCTCTCTCTATTATATTAAATGGATCTCGACTTCATAATGTTATTAGTGTGTTAAGTGGGTAACGGAACTAGGAGGGTTCTATGTTTTTTTAAATAAATAAGATCTCAATGGCTGTTGTTAGTGCCGGCTCTGGCCAATTGCACACTCCACTGCCATCTACTGGAGCAGGTACAAAACTATTAGGCTCAGTGCCTGCTAATTATTACTGTCGTCTATCTGTCTTTCATAAACATAAGCTTTATATAAAATGCCCGTTTGTATTATTTCATAAATTCAAAGTGTGATTAGCGTTTTTTTATTATATTTACTATCATTCAAATTGATAGCACATTGTTTAGCATGCTATCAAATATGACCATGGATAGACGCGATTTTCGAGTAGTCGCTTTTATTAAGAACTAATGGGTTTGTGTTGGTAAGAATCTCTTTCATCTCTGCTTGTTTCTTTTTTTTTTTATCTTTAACTTACTCCACGAGGGCTCCAGGACTCACAGGGTTGACTATCGACTATAGTGTAACAGAAAACAATTTTCTACTCAGTCGGATTCAAACCCGACTGAGTCCTGGGAGTTAGTAGCATCGTGCCTTGCCACGGTACCACCGCGCTCCCGTCTTATTGGTTGTCCTTAAGTTTTTTTTTTTGTGATCATTTTGTGTATTTATTTCAAATGATAGGTGGAAAATAATGTGAACATATAACAATTTTCTTAAAATAGCATACTGATTTTTGAAATAATCGAAATAAAATAAAAAAAATATATTTTGAAATCGAAGAATTTCCGACTTAATTCATAAAACTTTTCGTTATTCTCTTATGAGTTATTTTTACTATAATTATTTAATAATTATAGGGACTAAAACTAATAGGATGGTATTCTCTGATCTATTTCGTTCGTTTTATTAATTTTTTTTTTGTCAGCAAACAGTTCATAAACGTTTGGGAAAAATAAGAGAAACGACCACCACTACCCAGAACCCGACACTCAACCTAACCTATCCACACACTTGGGCATGAGCGAATTAGCTATTGTTTGGTAAATGTGTTGAGAGACACCTTTATATTCACGGTTATAGAAATTCTGGACATTATTGGAATTTTTGAAAATATTTATTATCCTATATAAGGATACTAGTATTATAATTTATTTCATTTAATAGAATTATATCCTCAAGATTTATTATTTCTTAGAGGATTTTTTTTATATCATTTTTTTTTTAATCTTCCTTTATTTATCTTCTATATTGGATAATTATGATTTTTGTTTAAACTTGTAAATATGTATATTAACAGTGATTGTACCTTTTGTTTATTATTTTGAATCCTCACGCAAGACTGAAAGGCAGGAAACTCGACTCGATTTCGACTGTTACAACACTTACTAGACACGCGGTCTAAACTTCCAATCCATTAGAGAAGACTGATCTATATGACTGTAATAAGGCCAATCTGGACATATGGAGTTGAGCTTTGGTGCTCCACTAAACCTTCGAATTCCTCTCGTATCCAATCCTTCAAATCCAAAATCTATCGTAAAATTTTCAATGCTCTTTACTTTGTATAAAATAAAATCATACATTATGACTTAACGTTCCATGTGTAACCAATCTAACCCGAACCAGGTATAAAATCCTTAACCAACCTTGCTTCGTCTTCCATTTCTGATAATTTTCAGAGGCGCCTGAAAATAAGCGTGGCCACGAGACCTGCTAATGTAAAAACTTCATTAGTGTGCTACCAATGGGTAGTTTCTCTACACGCCTGTATCATTCCATAATAACATACATCAAATTTACTAAATGTATAATTATGTACAGTTGTAAATTCCAATAAAGATAAAAAAAAAAAATTAAAATTTTGTATTTTACTCTAAGGCTCTAAAGCATAATTCTGACAGCTGTAATATTATTCCTAAGGGATCAGTCCCAGGATAAATAAAGAATATTATTATAATAATAATAACTGATACGCTGTTACATCCAAGGTGGTGTACTTTTCTCGATTTTGGTTCAAAATATTTTCTAAGGCCAATTTTTTAAGTGATGAGTGTGTACAGGAGCTCGCATGCCTGAGAGGGAATTATTCAAATGTTGTAGATTGAAATATAAGGAGCAGTTAGTGGTATCCCGGACTAGAAAGGGAAGGAGCATGTCGAAAGGTAGGAACAAACAGGAATGCTGACCGGTCACATAATTAGAGATTGTCCTTCTTGCCGCCTCGCTTTTGATTCTGGCTCCCATTACGCTCTTTTCTTATTTATACATTATGTAAACTACTTCTCTCTTTCATCTCCGCTTATTTCTTTTATATTTTTTTATTTTTGTTGTGTGTTGTTAAATCCCCTATAATTATAATGCTGGTCCTTATTATTCACAATTTCAAGATTCCGGTTTAGGGAGGACAGGTTTCTCCTGATGAAGTCACATTTTATTTTCTGAAAGGATGCACGGTGCTGACAGGCTCTTGGAGCTTCTTTCATTCAGTTTTAAAACTATATTTTGATGAAAATTTGAATTTTCTCTATTATCTATAGTGTTATTATAATATTAGAAAGATGGTTGGAGATTCGCTCAATAGATTTGTTATGGACACAAATAAGTAAAATTTATTTTATTTTATAAAAGGAATTTATTATGAGCCATAATAAATTCGCCCCACATTGCAGGGTTTCCTCAAGCTTGAAAAAAAATATACAAACAACTAAAATAATGTAACCAGGTAAAAGCATAGATAGATAGCAAAAATAAAAAATAATTTAAAATATGTAAAAATCTATACAAAAATGAAGAACTAAATGTATTATTACTTTTAAATAAAAATATGGTTAGGGGTTGTTGTCAGAGAATAACACAAAACGTTAAAAAACTTATTTAATAGTGCCAACGTTTCACTAACTATTGTTATCTCGTTTTTTATAGCCCTGACGAAGGCCTAAAATTTAGGCCGGAACGTTGGGAAAAGTAAAATAAGTTTTTTTAAAAATAAGATTTAATAAAATGAAATTTAAAAAAAAAAAATTGATTTTTCTTCAGCGATGCTCATATATTTTTTTTAATATTAAATAGAAATTTCAAATATTCTACCTCATCAACCGCCAGTTTTTAAAACAAAAGCAAAAATGAAGAAAGTTAAATAATTTTTTCGTATATTAATCTATTAAAATTCTTTTATCACATTTAATGTTATTAAAAGATTTAAAAAATTTCCAAAAATTCTAAATATATTGTAAACCCGAATTTCGAGTTAGTTTTCTTGCTGGCCGTCAGGTTCAGAACGAAAAAAAAATTTAGTTTTTCTCTCATAACTAGAAATTTAAGCATTTTTCGATGATTGGCCATCCGTACGAAATTATTCCAGAGAAAATGTTCTACAAAATGTGTATTTTTGGGCAAACTTGAAATGCCGTCAGAGCACACTAAAAGAACAGCACTTTTCTGTTTTATTTTAAAATCTACCGCCAACTAATTATATCCTATTATTAAGTCATATGTCTGAAGCTAATTATTTTAAGAATGTCAGGTATGACTAAGTTTTTTGCATTTTTAATTGAAAATAGAAAAGTAGTTTTTTTAAAAGTTGTAAGTTGGCCGAAAATATAATATGATGAACGTATTTATAAGAAGTTAAAATAATTTATAATGAATTAAAGAACATCCGTGCAGAAATAGTTTTTATTCGAAATATTTTTCTTCGTGTTCGATTGCCCTTATTTTATAATTACAGCCAGATATTTTTTTTTCCCCTTCATCAGAATTAAACATACGCCAGGAAGCTGTTAATCATAACAGATAAAAACTATATACTAATTAGACGTAATATATACAAGTGGCAGTGGCAGGTGGGAGATTAATGATTCAGAAGATCCATATCTCTTACCGTTAACAGGGGACTAGGCACACACACACACACGCTGACCGATTCTTTGACCTTACTCACCAACACTTAATAATGTTATCTCTTTATAATCTTTTTAAAAAGGGTTTACAAGTATTTCATGTATAAAAATCATGGATATTTATGACTATGTAAATTTAGTGGATAACGTGATGAGTATGTGTTAAAATTTAAGATTTGTACTGATAAGGCAATTAATCTAAACTCCATTTAATGTTGGAGAACTGGAAATGTATTTCTTTTTTATCCCCTACCTCCTCTTTTCTGATATGGGAGAGGGGTTTATCCTACAGGTAACCTACCTATTCTAACCAGAGTAAAAGGGTCAAGTTTTCATTTAGTGGGACCGCCTTGAGATATAAGTCAACCAAGCATAGAGTAGGATTTCTTCATTACTAGCATCAAGGAGTCTTAATTAAATATAAACATGCCTCTTGGCTACCTCATTTCTGAATGGGTTATAACCTCTTCTTTCTTATCTACTGGCTCTACAGCCCTCCTCCCTATATAGAAATCTGCTTCTCCAGCTATTTCCCCTAATTTTCTTAAGATCCTCTTGCAGGTTCTTTTGCCTGCTGGACTGAGGGCATCTTCTCTTCCTCTTTCCTGAGAAGTATTCTTTTGTGACCATCTTAGTAGGTATATGTAGTTATAACATTTCAACATGTTCAAGCTGCTATATACACTCTTGGCTCCTCTGGAAAGAGAGATGTTGGGTAGAAAATGTTAGGGAAACCGAAGTCCATCTTGGACTGTAGAGCCACCTAAGTAAGTGCAGAGGATAAGAGAGAAGAGATGCTACAACCCTTAATGAAGTGAGATGCATGGCTTTGTTGGATTAAGACCTCTTGGTACTAGCAATGACATAAAGAGGAAGATAATGAAGATTGAGAATAGCGTTCATCTCTATTATTACGATTTGTTATCTGTTTTGTCCATCTGTATTGAGTGTACTGAAAACATTTCAAAGTATACTACCATCTCTAAACTAATTGTTTAATCGTATTTATTTACAAAGCTAATTTATTATTGTAATTTTATTAATTACTTAATGTTTATGTTTATAGGAAAGTGGGAGTGGAGCGAGAGGTGGTAGTTCATCGTCTTCTACTTCATCATCATCATCAGAGAGTGACGATGAAGAAGAGGAAGAACCTGAGAAAAACGGTGATGACATTGTACAACTTGCCCAACAACTTGGAGCACCCGAGCACCCAATTCCTATTTCGGAGCACCTTCAGGTATGTTATGATGACATTATTTACAATAATTTTTACTTAAAGATTAAATTTTATATTAAAGATAAAAATAACATTAATTTCTATTTAGTATCTCACTTTATATATTTATATCTTACCCTTATTTATTTTATTTTTTTATAATGTATTAATCTGTTACATTAATTATTATGATTAACTGCATAACATAGAACCTGTACTAAGATTTAGAAACAAATTTTCATTCCTTTTGTCAACTAACAGACAAAAAAAAAAAAAGGAAAGTGTCTTTAAAAACTTTGTTTTAATGAAATTAGAGGTTTTTCATTTTTATTTAAAATTATCTGAAGTGGAGAATGTGAGTTTTGAAGTTTACCTTTTATATTAAATATATTCAGATAAAGCTCTATACAGTTTTCCTCCATTATGATCTATGTAAAATATTAATAAACTATTACATGTATTTTCTTAGTCTAAATGGTTATTATTTAATCAACAGGTAATAAATCAAGAAGATCTCGCTGCGATCTTGCCAGATGTGGGGGCAGGCTCCTTGGATGGGTTCGACGCCAGCGCCCAACCCGCTCCTCCCGACTCCCTGTCCCCTTCCTCCTCCGATACGGAACTCCTCCCGGAGCAGGTGGTATCTGATGCCATATCCAGGATCCAAATTGATTCTGACCCCGGCAGGGAAGAGCCACCACCTTCATCACACCACTCAACCCATGATGATGACTCTGAACGAGAAGAGGTAATTCTATACATTTTTTTTATAAAAAAAAAGTACTATGTTTGGATGGTATTATCCAGAAACCTACCAACTACAGTTGGCTTGTTGATCCAAATTCCCAAAGCCCAATAAATTTATTGAGGATTTATGTGGTGGTCAAGAAATGTACCAAAATAGCAAAAAAAAGAAAAACTGCTTAGTGATAACCACGTTTTACCCCACTTGGCTGGGCTGAATCATGATAGTTTCAGAATTCAGAATCCAGGAAAGTTGCTGAAACTACGATTCAGCTTTGATAGTTAACTATTAATCTTTCAAAAAAAATTTAAAAAGTTTCCAATTAAACTGCTTTATTTAGGATAAATTTTCTAGAATCTTAACTTACTCAATTCTTGATTGAGTTTTTATTTAAGTAATGGCTGTCTGATAGGAATACTGTTTGGTCTACATTAAGAAAGCCAAGTAATTAAGCATGGTTAAAGTTGAGCAAAGTCTTGCTTTCAAATAAGATTTTTTTATTTTAAAATTGTTTGAAGAATTGATGGAGGTATCTAGAAACTTGCTATGATTTTTTTTTCTCCTTTCTCAAGATGCTTAAAATCTTCAGTAATCCTTAGTAATAATATCAATATTTATGTTATATCCTAATAATATTGCATTAAAAATCTTTGATTCACAAATTAGTTAAAAATTTTGATGGATTTTTTTATTTAAGTAACAGACCTCAGGCAGGAATTTTGTTCTGTCTACGCTGAGAAAACCAAGCAAATAAACATCTTTCATGTTGAGCAAAGTCAGTTGACTTAATCCTCTTTGATCTGAGGTACTTGCCTTCAAAATGTGCTCTCTGTTTTAAAATTAGTAAAAGAATTGAGAAAGCTATCCCGAAACGTACTATTGTATTTTTTTTCTTGCCTTTCTCGATTGCAGCTAGAATTTTATTTTTATCAATGATCGGAATGTTGTGTCATAGATGTGTATTGATTCAGCAACTGAATAGTAGAAGAAAGAAAATGGTTGATGAAAATGCAAATAAACAATTCTTCGAGTGTTTCTGTATAAAATTGTTCGTTTGTTAAATATATTTACTCATTTAAAATATTCTTTTCAGTAAAAAATGTGCTCATAAATGTACCCGATCTGTAATGGTCTAGTATTATAAATTTTTTTAATGGTTAGGTAATGTGGTGGTGCTGTAAAATAAAAAAATAAAAAATATTTATATGAAAGGCAGATTGAGTCCGGGTGTGGTCAAAAGAACTCAAATAATAATTAAACTACTTGATATGTGCCAATGTTTTGGCCCATTTTGCTGGGCTTCATCAGTGCTTACTGAATGGAGAAGTAAGCATAAGAATTGTTGAACAAAATCATTTCTTGTGTTTACCTCTATTTCAGTAGGGCCTGTTGAATTGTTATGCGAAGCAGAGTGGAACATCGGGCCATTATAAATAGTTAAATTACTATTTGAGTTCTGTCGATTGCTCCCGAACCATCTTCCTTTTATATATTACACATGGTCAATCAACGATCTTCCAAAAACTATTTATTATTTTGACCTAAGTTTCAACCACATCGTAGGTTTTGTCATGTCAATGTTTTCCTGGATCGTTTTTATTTTTATGAAAATTATATAATTGGAGAAAAATTTAAAGAGGGTTTGTTGTTTTTCATTTTATTTATTTTTATTAATATATTTTTTGCTTTTTCCCTTTGTAGGTGACATTGGTTTATTCCATACAACCCAACCATATATTAATTAACTATATTCTATCAAATCTCTGTAGGACAGTTTGTCGAATCACTTCGCTACTCCTATTAATTATTAAGTTTAAATATATCTGCTCACTCCCATTCCTGGCAATCAAGTGAATAAAAAACAAAATACATTTTTTCATGTTATATTTATCATTATTTTGGTCAAAATAAATATTAAAAAAAAAAAAAAAAATAATTATAATTTCATTTATATAAATTTAATTAGAAAGACATTCCTTACTATTTTATGGTTTTAAAAATTTTTGAAAAAAATTCCACCTCACTTTTTTGTGCTAAATTGGTTTTATGGGCAATGTTTAAATTATAATATGAAACAAAAAACCATTAAAACAAAACTATGAATTTTTCCTCATTTTTTCAATCTTGGTAGGTTTCCTTAAATCTCTATTACCAGTAAATTAATATTTATTTTTCACATTCAATTAAGAGTTTTGTGTCATAACTGTGGTACTTCCTGTTAGATATGATTTTTGAACTAGTCATTTTTGATTCTTAAGATATTTGGGAGATAAGAAAAAAATAATAACGGTACTAACCATGTCTCCGTGCCAAGAATTAGGGTAATGTTAAATTCTTGAATACCTTAGTATAATTGCAGATGATCCATCAGTATTATTGTGATATATATAAATTCATTAAAGTAGTAATTGGTATTTTAGTGAAGTAACAATATACGATTGTTTAATATTTTGACCAATGTTCTATTATTCGCTTAGCCTATGTTGTCTGATAATTGATAACATATGGCAAGCTGAAGGGGGGAGTCGCAACGGCAGGGGAAAAAAAAATCAGAAACCATGTGTAGAGCAAGATGTGTCCTGGCGGTGTATTAGAGTGTGATTGTTATATCTGTGATTATGTATTTAATAAGTTTATTTTGCAAGGTATTTTCATAATTTTATTAATATTTTTTATTTTGTACTATATTCTATTGCAGTTAGTTTAAATATACATATATATTTTTATTAATTATACTCAGAAAATAGTCAGTGATTGGTAGATGACAGAAATTTACATACATCTCTGTTAAAGTGTAAACATTTTATTTAGTGCTCCTTCCCTCAATTATTTATTAATGTTGATTAATTAGATGTGTTATTTTAGAATAAATAAACATTTTAATCGTTTTGAGGGTTTTAATTTTTTGAATCATTTGCAATACATATTAAAGATGTATCGCGATTACTTTTATATAGTTAACAAAAATATGGTTAAAAGGAAAAATGTTTTTATTGTGTTTTACTGGACAAAATCTGGTATTTAATATTAATGTTTTAAGTTTTCAAAATTTCTATTAATTATAAATTATATAGAGAGATTTGTACTTGCTTGAACTGGTAATGGGGGTATTAACTCAAAAAGGAAAAAGTTTCACTGTGTATGTAGATAGTTTTAGAGCATATCATCGGTTGAGAAATGAAAAAAAAGTAAAATAAATATTTTATAGAATTGAACAAATGGAAGTAAGAAGTTTTCCTGTTTTCACTCTCATTTGAGGTAGCAGATTTTTAATTCTGATATAATTCAATTGATCATTTTATATTTTTAAATATTAACATTTCATCTTCAGCTAGAGTTCTATTGGCATTAGTAAGGAAATATAAAATCACATTAAAATACAATAAAATCCAGAATATAAAAATTTACAGATATGCCACTTTGACATTGTACAGTCAATATGTTCTCTGAGCATAAAAGAGGATGTATATTTTTTAGTTAGACCCTACATTTTTACCATAACAAAAGATACAGAGCTCTGTGAATGTGATTGGAAGAAATCAAGCTGAGCGATCTTGGCTTTTTCTAGTTCAAACTCTATTTTTCCTTTCTTCTCCTTTAATTATTTATCAAATTGTTTACTATTTTGTATTGATCCATTATTTATTATTGTTAACAATTGGAACTGGGTATTTATGTCAAATAGACAAAATAAAAGGTCCTTTAAAGGAAGATTTTTTAAATATTGTCATTTAAACCATGTTAGGCTATTTCAATATAGATAAAACCAATTTTGTATTAAAGACCACTCAATTATACATTGATATACTCTGTTTAATCAAAATCGCTTTGGCCATTTCTGAGAAAATCCTTAAAAAGTGTCGATTTCCTTCAAAAATCGATTTCCTATAGTGACATTTTCTGTTAGTTAATACTAATAAAAACATTTCTGTAACATCCCAAGCATTGAAAACCCCTAAATATGTAATTTAACTTTGGTATGAATTTGTTTTCGAGTTAGGCTGCTCACGCACAGACCATTTTGCTAGTCTAGGTTAATAGGACTCAGGGAACCTCAAAACGTGTATTTCTGTCAGAAATTCGAATTCAGAATTTTACAAAATCGCAATACTCCCACTTTTACATGTTCTATATATTAATTAGTGGAAGTAAAAACATTATCCGAATAAATTATTTCCTGTGTATAGTAAATTATACGATGAGATTCTAGAAAAGTTAGATTGACTCATTGGTTTTGTTTGTATTAATTGATTGCTGACTTTAGATTGAAGAGCTCTCACAATATACATTCCAACTATCATTTCATCGAACTTTTCGAAGAAAAAAAAAAGGCTTACTTTTTATCAGATTAAAATATTTTCATTTTTGGTACATAAGAACCTAAGTATTAAATATATTTAAAAGCTCCTGAAATTGAAAAACCACATGAATTTCTCTACTCCCACCCTCCGTTATAGCCTTACTTATCTTACTTTTCAAACAGGCTATTATAGCGAGTAGGTTGGGCGATGTATGACAACAGGAGATCATAACACACAAAAAGGCAATCCTTCCCGGCCATACCCACTCCACTAAGACCCCCAGGGAGTGACGGTTCTATATCACTTTTGAAATATTTGCATAAAACGGGAAGAGGATACTTTAAGGTAGTTTGAACAATATTTAAAAGCACTTGAAATTGAAATATGGCGTGATTCGTTCCAAGCACCAGTGTTAAATTATATAGTTATTACCTTTTTAGAGGAAGCTCTTCAAAGATTAGTTCACCCACAGAAAAAAACATTATCTTACCTTCGACAATTAAATTTTTTATTTTGTATTTGAAGTTTGTTCTTTATCTCACTTTAATATTTGTATTGCTTTTTTTTAGGGAGGTGGAGTATATTCTTCAAACCTCCTTGAAGATTTTGTTGAAAAGACTGAAATGTTGTCACGTGGAGGGGGAGGCTCTGGAGGTGGTGGCGAAGATAAGAAAACGGAACCTGGCACGGCACCGGTAAGAAGAAAACGAGGGAGGCCTCCGAAGCCACGACCTCCTTCAGAACTTGAAGCATACCCTGCCCAGAGCAATGTATCTCCTGATTCTGGGATTCAATCTGTCGCTGGTTCGCCGGCTCATCACCCTTCACCCGTGGCGTCACCTAATCCTCACCTGAGACGCAAGCCCCCTGTTGCAGTAAATGTAAGTATTTTTTCATAATTCAGCTTTTTTTTAGATATTTATTTTATTTCTATATTTATGCTTACTCTAAAATAAATTTGAGAATATAGATGCCCATAAACTTTTGCTCATAATTGTTTCCTAAAAATATATGGGAATATTGAATGTTCAAAAGTTGAAGGATATTAAAAAATACGTACTAAAAACCATTTTTTCAAGTATCTATTTGTTATTATTAGAATCAATGCTTGCATAATATAATCAACTAGGGTGTTTTGTAAATATTCAATTTTTAAAGTATTAGCTTTCTTTATAGAAGGAGATTTTTTGATTGTGGAAAACAAAATTTTAAAGGTTTAATTTTTTTAGAATTATGTGGAATGTGTGAAAGTTGAGGGTTGGTGATAGTTTGTTATATTAATTTTTTTTTAAATATTGGTATTTTATATTGTTTACTTTTCGTAATTTACAGGATGAAATCACTAAACTGCAAACAACAAAGGGAGAGCTTAGACTTGAACATGGTGGAAAACGAGGACCAGGAAGGCCGAAAGGCTCAGGGAAAATGAGAAAGAAACGTGGAAAACCGGCAGAAATAAAAAAGCCTGTCGTTCTACCTCCAGCAGCGACTGAATTGAAAGTACCTCCTTACATTGCTGGTTCAATACAGGCCACTCAAATCCCGAGTCTTCCTGGGATTTCTAAACGGGGAAGAGGCAGGCCGAAAAAAACACCACCTGTTTTAGAACCGATTATTCCTCAAAAGGAAGTAAAACAAAAAGGTATTTGCCCACGACTTCCCATCGGACCGAAAGGTCTTATGAGAGTCAAACAGCACAAGCACAAGAAAAGAAAACATCGTATCCGTGAATTTACACTCGATCCTAAATTCATTGCTGAAGTTGACAAACTTGCTAATGAGTTTGAAAAATGTAGTATTAGCCTCGGCTTCAAGCCTAAATTTGACGGCGGTATCCCGTCAGTCTTTCGCGTCAAGAAAGTTTTGAAAAAGAAGAAAGGTAACGAAAGACCTAAAACTAGTGATAAAGAATCTGGTCCGGAAGTTACAAAAGAAGAAACTGTACAACAGAGGGAGAAGACTGTTGCAGTCGCTGTATCTCCTGCGCATTCTTCAGTTATTAGTAAGAAAAGGATTAAGAAGAGTACTGTGGAAATACCAAAGGTAGTTTTATCTATATTTAAAATAATAGTTTAAAAAAATTATTTCCTTATTTTAAAATATTTTAATTTTTTTTTTTTTTACAGAATAGAGAAAAAACTGAAACAGCAAATAATGAACAAAGGCTACCTCTTAAGAAGAGGCATTACCATGTGTCCAGTGCCACACCTACCAATAACGACTCGGCTGAAAAGTCAGACTCTTCAGTCGAGCTAAATCAATCAAAAACCATTGTCAAAACAAATCTTCCAGTTGTGGATAAACCTTTGGAAAAACATGGCACCAAAGGCCAAATATCTGCTAAAGGGAACACAACTCCAACTACAAATAGTGGAAAGAATGTTCAGGTTGCTACAACTGCTTCGAAGACTAATGTTCAAGCATCTGTCAATAATTTGAAAAATCCAAGCGCTGTCATTTCTTCAGGGAAAGTCAGTCAGTCTGTAATAGCATCTGTTAAAGGAAATTCTCCCAAACCACCTTCTGTCACTGCAGTTGCGCTGGGTACTAGATCTGCTACTAAAACTGCTTCGCCTGCCGAGGTTACCCAAAGCAAAGCAACAGTCAAGCCGACTGCTCCAGTTGCTGAAAAAGTTTCTGAAAAGACGCCTAGTTCTAAGGCCCATATCTCTAATAAAGTTGCCAGTCCCCAATCCCTGAATATTGCAAAGAGTCATATCCAATCGCCGTCACTAAGGAACAGATCACAGTCGCCTTCCACGGCAGCCAAGTTTCCTCAAAGTGTTATTACCTCCAGTAAAAATTCTCAGTCAGTGATAACTTCTGTTAAAAGTAATTTGGTCAAATCGGTTACTTCTGCTGCTTTGATTACTCGTTCAGCGGCCAAAGTTGCTTCCCCATCTGATGCCAAAAATTCAATAAAAACTGCTTCTCCTATAACTGAAAAGTCCAACGAAAAAAATATTTCCAAAAGCCAAACCCCCTCAAATAAAAGTGCAAATCTCAATAATGCAAGTAGTAGCAGAACTTCTATACCAAACTCAGCCAATGGATCTAAAGGAAATTCACAGCCATTAGCAACTACTCCCAAAGCATCCCCAAGTGTTATTATTTCTAGTAAGAATGCACCATCAGTTATTACCTCTGTCAAGAGTAGTTTAACGAAACCTTCTCCAACATCTGGAAGCACATCAGCTGTTGCTTTAGGTACACGTTCAGCTACTAAAGTTGCTACATCAAGTCCAGTATCAGCCACTGTTGCTCCTGTACAACCAAAAGTTACAGAAGGTGTAACAACTAAAGTCAAACCTGAGAAAAAACCTCCAGCTGGAGTCTTTGAACCATCTGCTAAAGTAGGTGGGGCTGAAGCTTTAGAAAAGATAATAAAAACTCCAGAATTACCTGTAAAATGTGTTGAAGAAGTTATCTCCAAAATAAAGGAAAGACTTCAACCTGTAAAAGATCTGGAAGGGATTAGTGTGGAAGTTGAACCAGTTCAGATAAAACGTAACCTAGACGAAGATGATATCAACAAACCAAAAAAGAGGCGAGTTATTTGTGATGTTAGAGTTCACGTGACTAAACTCTCCCAATCTGATTTCCCGCTACAAAATGTTCTGTCAACGATGGGAAAACATAGATTGAAAATGAAAAGGAAAAAGTCCATAAACAGGACAGGTTTTCCTGTCAAAAAGAAGAAGAAGAAGAAACTTCTGTTAGAACATACTGGAGAGCAAAGGACTTCTTCTTCCCCACCAGTTCTCGAAGACCAGACCAAACTGTCTATAGTTACAGCTGTTAATGAGTCAACTCCCGCACTGTCTCCGGTAACAAAACAAGAAGCCCAGAAAGTAAAAGATGAACCAAAAGTAGACATAACTGATCCTAAACTATTAAATCCTATTTGCATTTTAACTCCTGTTCAAGAATTGGTGAAAGAAGAGACTAAAAGTTGTGAACCGAGTCCTTGTTCTGTTGATATTCAAATTCAAGATGAAAAGTTTGAAGTTCTAATTTCAGAAGATAAACCAATCCCTGACAGCACTACAGTTTCTGAAACCAATGAAAAAGAAAATATTACTAAAGATTATGAAGAAAAAATTGTCGAAAAATCGGAGCCAACTGAAAAAAGCAAAACTGAAAATGATACTTCTGAAGAAAAATTGGAATTAAAACCTACCAATAAGAGGACAATGGAGCTAAGATCAAAAACTGTTGCGAGTGAAAGAAGAAAAAGGAAAAATACTACTGACGAAGCAGAAACTGAACAAAATGAAGTTGCTATATCTTCTACGTCAGAAATCAAGACATCAATATCCAAACGATTGAGGCGACATAAGGAAGAACAGGATGATAGGTAAGCTTTCCATATCTAAGTATACATATACATAAATAGAAAACTGCTTATCAATTCTAGATGGGACCAAAACATCACCGATGTTTTTCAATTTTAGTCACTTTTTCAATATTGTTTGATTTAACTAATTTTTAACTTAACTAAGTCTCCTTTTCCCGATTTTTGCTAAAAATTAAAAAAATTCTTTTGATGCATAATTTATTTAAGAGTAAAAATGATCTTTACCTTTTTTAATAGTTGTCACAATGTTATTTTGATTTGTCTTATTAAACTTATTGTTTTATCAGCACTTAATGTATTTTATGTTTGCTACCTATTTATCCACAGAGAAATGGGTAAGCGGAGTTCTACTGTAATTCAATTTTTTTTTTTATCTATTTCTGTTTTGATGCCTCATTGTGTTTTAAGCATTTATCTTTGGTTAATAATAGTTAATAATGTTTATTGTAGCGATGCTGATTCAGTGAAATTAAGGAGAAAACACCCTCCAAGATGGAAGAAGAAATATTTACCTGCTGGGCTTTTGTCTGATTATTTTAAAGAGGATGAGTAAGTGGCTGAATTTTTTTATTTTTATTTTAAATACTTACTTTTCCCATATCATTTGTGACTAAAGGTTTATTTTTATTTTTAAGGCCTAGGAAACCAAGTACGAGTGATCCTGTTAAATTTCGTACAACGTACAATCGTGCTGAGCACGAATTCGGCCTCCTACCACCGCCTGCTTACTGCTCCAAATGGGTAAGGCAGAGGAAGATCCACTTCCAACTTCCTTACGATCTTTGGTGGCTACATATGAATAATCAACTTCCTGGCAGAGATTCAGTCCCATCATGGAACTATAAGAAAATAAGGACTAGTAAGTTTGTATTTTATACACGATAAATAATTAAGTCCCAATTTAGGCTAGATTCAAGTAGATTTGAACTAGACAATTATTAGAAGGTATGCATATCCAAAATCTACAAAATAATAGTAATCAATAAAACAGATTATAGGATTTTTGGAATTCATCATAGTGACATTTCAAGTTAAAATTATAAACATTTTGAATAATAATAACAATTATATATATAAATAGCTGGCCGTATAATGTAAAATATGAAGAAGATGTTCAGGGTTGCGGTGAAAAAAGAACAAAATTGTTTTCAACTATTTATTGTCCGACATTTCACTATACTTTGTAGGACTTCTTCAGGGCTGTTCAAGACGATAGGTTAAACAGACATTGACAATAATGATTGTCTATATTATTATATAATATCGTTATTGTCAATGTCTGTTTAACCTATTGTCTTGAACAGCCCTGATGACTGTAAATAAAGCATTGATCCTCTCACGCGGCGATCCAAAGAAGGAGTACCTTATTCTTCTTGGATGATTTTTGATGTCTTTTTCTCTTGAAGTCTACCACTTTTTTGTTGTCGACAAAGGGTGGTCCGCATCACCTCTTCCTGGAGACGTCCTCATTTCCCGGACGCGTCCAATACCCCCGCCGTCCAAACAAAACTTTTTTCATTCTTCTGCCTAGATGTTCGATATAAACATCGATTGTAGCACAACAGTTTTGAATTTTTGCTTATAATTTCTTTTATGAATATTTTTCTTTAATACTTATTCTCAACTTCTATTTTTTCTTACATCTACTGTAATTAAAATCATGATAGGAAGATAAATATATTTGAAAATATTTCAATCTGCTCAACATGGCAGTGATTCTACCGACTTCAGAACAGCGCCGCCATCTTGGCTTTTGTTAACGATGCACTCCACTCCATATTTGACTGAACAAAATTGGTTGGCTTGCTTTTTCGATTCAATACAACAAATAAACAATACTAAAACGATACAAAAAATAATAATAAAAAAATATTTATATATAAAAAAAACTATTTACTCAAAAAGAGGATATTACAGTATTTAACACCTTTTTTTTTTTTTCAGATGTGTATTATGATGTAAAACCAACGTTGAGCTATGAAGCTCAAGCTTGCAACTGCAAGCCTTCATCCGGCTGTGGAGAAGAGTGCATCAACCGCATGGTCCTTGCAGAATGTTCACCGCAGTTCTGTCCCTGTAAAGATAATTGTTCAAATCAAAAAATTCAAAAACATGAATGGGCTCCTGGTTTAATCAAATTCATGACAAAAGATAAGGTAATGTTTCTTCTTTATATGATTGTCGAGACAACTTTTTTTTCTAGAATATCCTCTTTATCAATTTGGTCCTTTGTTACATTTAGGGTTGGGGAGTCAAAACAAAATACGGAATAAAGAAGGACGATTTTATTCTGGAATATGTTGGCGAAGTTGTATCCGAACGAGAGTTTAAAGCAAGAATGGCATCTCGCTACCAAAACGATACCCACCATTACTGTCTGAATCTTGACTCAGGTCTTGTCATCGATGGCCACAGGATGGGAGGAGAAGGTAAGAAGTTTTCTCTTCTGTCATTTTTATTTGTATTTTATTTCATAAAGATGACTGTAATAAACTGAGCCATCTTTTGATTTCTTACATAAGAAAAAAAAGTCAGTTAATTTTTTATTAAAATTTAATTTTCATCACTGAAACAACACATTTAGTTCTAATTTTGACTAAAGTAAAAATTTGATTTTTACCATTATTGAAATTGAAGTATATATTCTTATATATTTCATGGAATTCTGTTGGTATTATTTAGTCCAAATTATTTAAACTTCGAGTCATATCACTTATAAATATTTTTCTTACAATTGTTGAACAAAAATATAAGTTCTGTTGAATTTTTTTTCATTACTCATCCCTGCTTTCTTTCATGCTCGTTCACTCCAATTCATTCAATTTACTTTCAATCTTATTTGAGGAATTTTCTATAAAAAGTTAATTTATTCACAACAAAGTAACGGTTTTTTTAAAGAAAATTAAAATTCTAGTACCAAAACTTGTTAATTTTATTTAAAAAATTTAATTTCCCTTGTCAAATAAATATCACGATTCAACATTTCCAATCAAAATTTAACTAAATTGAATATTCGAATAATAATTGTATATAATAATCTTCCAAAAGCTGATTTTGATTTTGAGACTTTTAATAGAAAATTTATACTATTCAGTTCATGTTTAACTTTGCTTGAATTCAAAGTTACATCATTTAAAAAAAAAATTATTAAATTTTTTTTATTGAACGAAGCAGTAAAAAAGTAAATTGGAAAGGCAAATAAAGCTATTGAAATAAAGCGTACATTATATAAAAAATTTCAATACTTATACTTTCAACTAAAGGTTTTGTGTTTGCTGTGGGGTTTTTGTTGTATTTGTGTTGTGATTTTGTGTGTGTAACCACATTTTTGTCGAGCAGAGTGTAACTTAAATTCTTCAGTTTCCAACTAAACCTGACGAAAGTAAGATGACCGCTTGTATTTGGTGAATTGCCTTTGACATTCTTATTTTTATTATTTTAATTACTTTTTAATATTTATCTAGGTCGATTCGTAAACCACTCGTGTGAACCCAACTGCGAAATGCAGAAGTGGTGTGTGAACGGCCTGTTCAGGATGGCTCTTTTTGCACTCCGTGACATAGATGCAAGTGAAGAACTCTCTTACGATTACAATTTTGCTTTATTTAATCCAGCTGAAGGACAGGTAAGTTATGATTTACTGAATTAAATAAATTAATATTTTATTTATTTATTATATATATTTTTATTTAATCAACTCTTGATCAAATTTGAAGGAGTGGAATGGAAAATCATACGATTTTGTTAATATTATACAGTTTAGTTTTTTAACACTTCTATGTTATTATAATTTTTTTTTCATTGTTTTTCGAAAAACTGGTTAAAATATTAACGCTATCAAATTTTTACCAAAATCATAAGACTATAGGGGAAAATGAGATGTCATAGTTTTGAAAAAAAAGTTTACCTTTGAATCTTCCTGTTTTTCTCTTCTCATGAGCTAAATAAAAACAATTAAAAATAGCTACAAATTTTTTATGTAATGTAGAATGTGGTAGCCCGTTCTGACTTAACCGTCATGCCGCCCATCTGAAAATCTATCAGAAAATATTGTTATTTATTTTTGAAAAAAAATTTTAGCTATCTCATTTTTCCCCTTTTTTTATGTTGTTCATCATATATTATTTCTTTTTTTTTTTTTAATTTAAATTAATAATTTTTTTTTCTGTCTTACAAGAAATAAATGATTATTAAATTATTTATAGCCGTGTAAGTGTGGTTCCTCAAAGTGTCGTGGCGTGATTGGAGGAAAATGGCAACGAGTTGCTGTACAGAGCTCTGGCACACCGTCCGTCTCTGTGTCCGTAGTTACTGAAGAGACCAAACAACCTGGTCAAGTCGGACGCCCCAGGAAAAATAGTAGTAGAAGAAAAACGACTGTTATCGACAAGAAACAGACCAAGCCTACTAAAGATGCTAAGGTAAAGGATTCATCATATATTATTTTTGATTTGCCTCAGAATTAAAAAATATATCTTATTAATTTTAAAAATTTGACTCTGAAATATGCAAATTATACCAAAGGAGCTATAATTCATATATCCCTTTTGGGCAGTTGCATAATATGCCAAGTTTATAAATTGTATTGTTTGGAGAAAGTACAGTTGCTATTTAATTATTTAATAAATTTAATATGAAGTTATTTTTACCTCTTTGGTAAAACTTAAACTTAACTTAAGGTAAATTAGTGCTGATTAGTAAATTTCACACACACTAAGAGTTTAAAAAAAATTATTAATTTTAAGGTTGGTTGCACCATCACAGTTTAAACTGTGATTTCTTAATTCTCGAGTAAAATCAATAATTATCCGTTCCACCAAAAAGTTAACCTTCAAATCTGTGAGTAAACTCTACTGGCCAATGATAGCTGGTTAAACTGAGATCTAGAGCAAACCTCCATTTAAGTTGGTAACCACTCCAAGAACCTTCCATAGTTCTATTTGTAGCACAGAAAGTGTATTTTATTATTCTGTTTCTTTTAAAATTCAATAAAATGGATTTGATGGAGATAGATGATTTGATGGACAACGAAGGCTTCCAAGAATTAGTTGTTCAGGCAGTAATGAAAAAAATTAACAAAACTGTGACTAAAACAGGTCCCTTAGTTACCGAAGATTGGTGTAACCTGTCCTAAATAGTAACCTTACCCTAATAATTTTTATAATCTAATCATATAATAATAACCTATATTTATGTTTATAATTATAACATTTTCATCATCCCTCTTTTCCCTCCCCTCCCCAATATTTTCAATATGTTGTCTCATTTGTAAGATAAATTTTGAATGTGGTAAAAATAGAAAGAATGAAACATTGTTAAAATAACATTATATTAGTAAGTTTTTATTGATAAATTAAATGTGTTTCTATGTTTTTTTTGGTTTGTTTTGATCAACATTATAAATAATTCAAAATTCTCACTTATGTTTTTAAAAATGAAGAACTATACTAATATTGTTTATATTGTTGACATTAGATTATTTTATATGATATATATTTCTAATTATAGGCTTCTTCTAAGGAATCGTGCAGTGGGGCTAACGCTTTAGCTACAGTTGCTGCAAGGTTAAATCATTTAACTCCTGTAAAACCTTTATCTCATCAACAGAAAACTTTTGTTAGTTTGCACAGATGCTTCTTGATCAGAAACTTAGAAAAGGTAATATATTTTGTATAATTAATATATTATGTTAACCTTTATTACTGTATGCTATACATTATTTTATATGATTTAGTTTCAATAATTGTTTATTTTTTAATTATTTTGGCATTACCAAAGTAACCACGATGATCCATGACTTCAAACTCCCAATACAGCTTTTTTGAAGATAAATTGCTACATATTTATATGAAAGTGCAAAAAACAACAGCCTGTGAATATCTTATCGTATTTGTGCTATTATATGAAAACAAAAATATTAGTAAATAATAGATTTAGGTATTATATTATACTCAAATAAGGTGAGTGTCTCTTTTTGACTAAATTTTCTGGAAAAATTTCTGTCCTTACATTCCAGCAAATACGGTAGTAAAAGAAATTGGCAGCTGCAACAAATCCTCCCTTGAACATTAAAGCCTGAAAAGAAAAAAACAATGTTTTGCTAAGTTAATAATGTTCATGTGTTTGTTTTAATTTCATCTTTATTTCCTTACTTTTTTTTGTTTAATTCTCTCTCTTTCTCTCTCTCTCTCTCTATATATATATATATTGTAAT
>NW_027110302.1:630130-635973 GCF_000696795.3 Halyomorpha halys
ACCGCCATCTTGGTTCTGTTTTTGACTCACGAAGTTATTATAAACAATGAAACTTGGTTAGCTTGCTTTTTGGATAAACAAAACAAATGAATATTAAAATGATACATAAAATAAAACATATTAAAAACCCTTTATACATCAAAATATACTATTTACACAAAAAGAGCATATTACAATACATACACTCACATACATTTACATTTGTGTGTGTTAGATTAATCTAATCATAAATTTTTTGTATGTGGCATCTGTAATCATGTAAACTAATCATTTCATTACTATAAATTTATAAATAAGAACTTGATTATTATTAATTTTTTTTTTTAAAGGTCCGAGTTTTACGTGAACGGTTGAAGCAAGTTGTGAAAGGAGGTGTTGCGCCGAGCGTTGTAGCCCCAAGCCCCGCAGCTCCACCTCAGCAGCAAGTCTTCCTGACTCAATTCACGGCTCTGTCCTGCCCGCGATCAATCAGGACGAGGAGGTTAGCGCAAGCGCAAGAAAACCCTGAGATGACCAAAACAGCCCGTTTGGCTTGTATATTTAAGAATCTCTATGCTGAAGTCATCAATGCTAAAGGTAAGAATTATTTTTATCTATATCAAAGCTAGGTGATTGATTTTGTATAAAAAATATCAATATCATTATGTTAATATGTTTTTAAAAACATAATGAATACAATTTAAATATATACAGTATTTGTTCTATAATTTGTGCTCTCAAGGGCTTTTGAGTTTATAGGGACAATCAGAAATTGTATTGATATTTGTAATTTATGCTATTAAGAATTTTGCTATTAGTTATGAAAGTACATAAAGATCACTTATCTCTCTCCGCTTGTTTCTTAACAGCAAACAGCCAACTCATGCTTTTTCCACTATGTCTTTTTATTATTTCATAGTTTTCTTTCACAAAAAGATTTGTTAAATCATCTTGAAGGTGTTATGAAAACCAAACTGAGACAAACACCAATATACATTAAAAGAAAATGCTAGAATGGACAGAAGAAAAATGATGGATATTAATAAAAACAATTTTACCAGATTTTTATTTGAAAAATTCGAATTATTAGAAGTTTGTTTACATTCCTTGGAAGATAAAAATTATTACGAATTTTAGAGGGGAATGGATTAGACTTTTTTTTATATGAATTAAAGGGAGATTTTTTTGGAATCAGTAAATCTCTACCAATTAATGGGATTCACGAATTATCAGAACTGTACCTATAGTAACTATAAAGCATTTCTAAACTAAGGTGCATCTCCCTGGACAGCAGGCTGTTCTTTTAATTACTGGAAAGTATCTTCTTGTACAGAGGATTTCAGCTTTAGTATTAGGAAAACAAATTAATGATTTTATTATAGTTTTAAGAAGTATTAAGATTCATAAGTAACAATAATTTGGGGAAATTCATTACTTTAACGATATTTAAGTTAAATACTAGTACAATTATGATTTATGATTATATATTTACGTATTGCTCACTTGGTTTACCTGATTACTGTTGTGACAATTGAATTAATGAAATGTTGAATATTAGAATTTCATTGAAATTAATTATTTCATTTTTAAACTTATTTATACACTTAAATCAGCTCCTCATTTTTATGGATCCATAAATTACATCCATACTAATTACAATTTTTTTTTCTTGTATTAGATGAGAAAGGAGAATCTCTATCTACACCTTTTACGAATCTGCCTTCAAAGAAAAAATGTGCTGATTATTACACAAGAATACAAAATCCTATTGATCTTACTATGATTGAATCAAATATCACTACAGGAGTTTACAAAACTGTCGAGTCCTTTGATGATGACATGATGACTGTGTTTAAAAATGCTGTTAAATGGCACGGTAGGACAACAGATCTGGGCATCGCTGCTGCGAGGTTGAGGAAAATCTATAATCTTGCGAAACTGGGTAGTTTAGAAAGCATAGAAGAAATACTCGGGACATCGCCACCTCATTCCTTCATTCCGCCGAAACAAGATCCTGGTAAGTGGAATTTTGATACTTTTTGTTAAAAAATAAAAATAAATCAAAGATTAGTTCTTAATTTGAAAATACAGTGGACTGTCATTACCTTGCTGACCTTCAGTAATAAATAATTATTATTTTAGTATGGTTATAAATTAATGTTTTAAGGGTAACTACACAAACTATAGAAAGTTTAAAAAAGTAGGAATTATATGAAAAGACCTTTGGAATTTACTTATGACAGGGGCTTTAATTTAATGATTATTTATACATTTTCTAACATATCCTCAAAGGACTAAGAAAAAGAAAAAAATAACATTTTGAAACCAAAAGTGAATTGTATTTAGCCTTTCACTTTGGATTGTCCCTAACCATGTTTAGTACTGCCCTAGCTTTTACTAGCTACGATCGTTCTGGGTTCTGCACTCTTTAAGGGTTTTGGATTGAGGGAATCTTTGATAATACTCTTCAGTTATATTTTTATTGGTTCTTCAACTGTATTTCTTAATATATTGTAATAATTAAAAAATCATTTAAATGAAATAAAAAGAATTATAATAGTTTTCACTAATTTCAAATATAAAAGATAGCTTGGGTTCGAATTACAAATTTTAATATTAAATAGATAATAGAATTTTATTTAAATTTTATAACATAATAGACTCTTTTCTCAGGGCGGGTTTCCAGGCAATCAGAAACAGACGACACTTCACTACTAATAACACTTAAACTTAATTAATAGCTATTTTGCGCAAATGCAATAAATCCCAGTTAGAAACAAAACTAATCAATTACACATCTTCCCCTGATGATTGATAATTGTTGATATTTTCTTGTCGATGATGCTGTATCCAAACTCATCGCAATGGCTTCCAGTCCTTCCACCAGGCCAGTCAAATCAAGAGTACCTGTTTCCTCTCTTCTATCTTCAATGTTCACTGGTCGATCCATAAATAATCGATTGTAGTACAATCGCTCTGCTTTATTTGCTATGATTTACGATGTTTATTGATAATTGTTATGTTCTTTGATTATTCTTTTTCTATAATTTATTTTTGATTGAAAAATTTCAATCTATCTCAACACAAACAATTCAACGAACACTTCGGAAGGACGTGCACCGCCATCTTCCTTGTTTTGAACAGCGTATTTATTTTAAACAATGAAAACTAGTTAGCTTGCTTTTTGATTTAAAATAACAAATAAGCAATACTGAAACAATATACATAAAATAAAAACTCAACTAAAATCATTTATATATAAATATCAACTATTGATTAAAAAACGAGAATATTACAATATTAACACATTAAAACTATTTATTCTTATACAAAATGTTTTTGTTGCAGGAGCAGAAGAAGAGGATGTGATTCGATGTATTTGCGGGCTGTTTAGAGACGAAGGCGTAATGATACAGTGCGAGCGATGCCTCGTTTGGCAACACTCATGGTGTGTCCGTGCAAATACCTCTGCTGAAGAATATCTTTGCGAGAGGTGCTCTCCGCGCTCTGTGGACTTGGAAGTACCAGCTCAGCCTGAACATCAGGACAATAACTCCGATCAAGTTAATTATATAACTCTTCTGAGGGGGGAGCTTCAGCTGAAGCAGGGTAAATAAAATATTACCTGAAATTGATTTTATAATACAATGATTAATGCCCAGATCTTAATGGCAAATATTTACCAATGGCAAATAATACTAGAATATTTATTAAAAACACAAAAATATTTACTAACATTTTTAAATTCATAAAACTCTGTAAATGATACAAATTTTTTTTTGGAAGATTTATTAGTTGACCTTATGTGATGATTATAAGAAGATGGTCCGGATGGTGGTCAGGAAATGTATAAAAACAGCAGAAAATCTATTTATTAATAACCAATGTTTTGTAGGATTTCATTAGGGTAGAGTTCAGAAAGGAGAGTGACTGACTCAGAGATGAAGCCCTGTACATTAGGGTAGAGTTCAGAAAGGAGAGTGACTGACTCAGAGATGAAGCCCTGTACATTAGTTACTAATAAATTTTTTTTTTTGTACCTTTCTTGACTACCATCTTTCCGGACCTTCCTGTAACTTTTTTTAAAAATTTCTTTATTAATAGATTGGCTAGGGCTCTGTTTCATAACAAAGTACTGACTAATGCTATTAGTACTTTATACACTTTTACTAAGTTGATACTGTTCTACTTTTTAACTCCTATAACATTAATTTTGATTTTCCACTATGAAATAAAAAGTATTAGTGCTGGTATTTTTTAGTTTGTATACTTGTGTTTTTGAACTAATACTATCAGGCTTCATTATGTAATAGGGTAGGCCGTACGTGGTTATTGTAGTTATTATAACCAATCTTTTACATAGTTATTATAAGGTCAGTATTTCATAAATTTTAAATTTTACAGGTGATACCGTGTATGTCTTACGAGATATTGTAAATGAAGAAAGCAAAACTGTTCCTAAAGAAAAACATACCTATAAAACCATTAAGAACTGGAAATACACTGATTGTGATATATTTAGAATCGAGAGGTTATGGAAAGATAGCAAGTATGTATACATTACAGATAACTTTTTTTTTTTTTATTAACCTTAAATGTTTTTATTGTTATAACTTCATTTTTTTTTGTTATATAGTTTTATAATAAAAGATTGTGGATGTAATGAAATAAAAAACAAATGGTTTTTCCTCAATCATTTTATTATTTATTAATTAAAATGATCTCAAGTTATTATCTTTAATGTTTTTATTTTGCTTTATTTTAGGGGAGACAGGTTTGCTTTTGGCCATCATTACCTGCGACCACATGAAACTTTCCACGAACCGACAAGAAGATTTTTCCCTAACGAACTTATGAGAGTACCGCTGTACGAGGTCGTCCCCGTTGACCTAGTCATGGGACACTGTACGGTCCTCGATCTCAACACCTATTGCAAAGGCAGGCCCATCGGGTCATCTCCGCAGCATACTTACATTTGTGAATATCGTGTCGATAAAAATGCGAGGATATTTGCCAAAATACCGAAGCCCAAGTCATCAAATATCTGTACCAAGAGCTATGCCTTCGAAACCTATGATGTGAGATTGAAACCTCAAAGGAATTATGCTGTAAGTTAACTTTTCTTTTTATTTATTTATTTATGCTAATAATAGCATTTAATAAGCATATTAAATCTAAAATTAAATTTATTTTTTAATTGTTGCTGTTTCTTCCGTAGCCTCATGGGTTGGTAAAAGGTGTTAATCTCAATCGTGGGCGTGGATGTAAAAGTGCCAATGAGGAGCCCAGTGCGTCAACCCTTCCCCAACAATTGCCTGAAGAATCTCCGCAAGAAGAAGACCCTGTGGCTAAGGTATATATGATGTTAATTGTTGTATTTAGGTGAATTTAAAAAAAAAAAAATAATAAAATGTAGAATTAAATTTTTATTAATGTATAACCTATTTTGGGTTTGAGAGTATCACGAGTACTTTAGAGATCGGCTCTTTCAATATTCAACAATGCTTGTAACATGATTATGAAGATGATTCCTATAATTCAAATCATTGAAGAATAGTCCTTTTAACATGCAGCTTGTTAAAATGATGAATATGTGTCTATGTTGTTTATTAAAAATATTTCTAATTGAAAATGATAACAAAATATTAGAATTTATAGACCCTTATTATTATTAGTTGTATCACCTCTGGGGGTAACGTTAGTAGACCACCTGTTGAGGAAAATTGCAACAATACATTTTATTCATTCTATTTTACAATATAACTAGGAGTGTTATATAACAATATAACTAGGAGTGTTATATAACAATATAACTAGGAGTGTTATATAACAATATAACTAGGAGTGTTATATAACAATATAAC
>NW_027110302.1:636023-653533 GCF_000696795.3 Halyomorpha halys
GTGTTATATAACAATATAACTAGGAGTGTTATATAACAATATAACTAGGAGTGTTATATAACAATATAACTAGGAGTGTTATATAACAATATAACGAGGAGTGTTATATATCCCTTTCTATCTAAAGGGGGACCAACACTCATCTTAAAAATTATACAACTGTTTGTTTAATGTAGTACCATTAGTAGTAAATTGTTGCTCAAATTGTAAAGGATAAACATACAAATAAAGGATGAATAAAAAAAAGGATAAAGGATGAATCTGAGTTGTTTATTAAAAATATTTTTAATTTTAAATGATAAAAAATTCAAATTTGGCATAAATTTGTAGTTTCTATACAAAAAAAGTGTTTAAAATACTATAATGTATGAACCTCATAGTTATTATTTGTGAATCCATAGGGTTAAAGTTAATAGACCACCAGTTGAGAATATTTCAAAAATTCATTTAATTTAATCTATTTTACAATATGATTTGTTATTTTTCAGCAATTTATGTATTTTTTATTTAATATGATTTATAATTTTTTTTAGAGAGAGAAACAGAAAAGTCGACTGAATGGGTTCCTCCTGAAGCTGCTGAGTCGGCTTCCGTCTAAGGCACCCCTGGACCTCTCTTACCTTCTCGAGCCCGGGCGAAGGCAGCGCAAAAAGCCTCCCTTGTTGGCGTCATGAGACTGGCTTCTCCTATAACCTGTTGTTACCACTCAATGCAGTTAGTTGCATTATAAACATGTACATATACATATATATTATGTAATCTCTTTCCCAGTAAACCCCAGGTTTTTTTTTTAATTGTTTCATTGTATTTAGTATTTATTGATATGTATATTGTACATAAAAAAAAAACTAAAACAAAAAAAAAGAAGAAAAGTTGTTGATATTTATAAGGTACAAATCATTTGTGTCATGTTTTATATATTTATTATATTTTGTAGGTATTTTTCTCATATGATTAAGATTATGAGTGTTTTATGTAATTATTTTAAATTTGGTCAAACCAATATTATTACAACGTTGATCACAGAGCAACAAAATGTATATATTGTATTGCTAATTTCTCTCTTCGAGCTTAAATGTTTTAGTTTTTGTTAATTCTCATGTAGATAAAAATGTTGCTTTCAGTGTCTTCCGAAAGCATTATGAGAATCATTATTGATTATTAAATATTAAAAAATTGTACATAGTTTTAATATATAAATATATAAATATAATTTATATTTCTAAAGATTTTAAAAGTACTATATTGTTTTTAATTGTAAATTGTTAAGTCGAATATTTTTTTGTGGTTAATTATTTTAAAAGAGAAAAAATTGTTATAATTGTGTAAATAAATATTTTTCATACATATTATATTCTTAATCTTTGTTTTGTTCGCTCATATTTTCATCGTTTAGATGAGAGAAATGTAATCATGTATTATCGATATATTTTTCCATCAATTAAGAAGTAAAATAAAAATATGGAATAAAGTAACAGAATTAAAGTACACCATGCGCACGAAACGAGTACAAAATGTTACATTTGTATGTTAAATTATTTTAAAAATGTACGGTTAACCTAGTGCAGAATGTTTTTAAAAATATGTGAGAAGTTTTGTGTTTATTTTTATGAAGTCGTACTTTGACGCTGATGGTAAAGAGCAATGTTCTGCTATCGTTAGGCTGTAGTTAAGGAACTTTTGAAGATCGGTTGTAATATGTCATTAATGCTAGTCATAGCCCATTTTATAGATTTTTGTGATGAAATTACATATGTTAATGTTGTCATTTTAACCTTTCACTCAAAAAAAAAGTTTCTTTTGTCTTATTAAGTTTTTGGAAAACTTCTTTTCAACGTTGATACTTATAGCTACTGTATTCTGCTTTTGTTTTGTTTTTTCTGAAATATTACTATTTCTGTGAAGTTTATCCATCTTTTTTTTTTGTTATCAGTTTTTTTTCAGTTTAAGATTATGTATTATGTTCATGACATAGGATAGTTACAGCTTTTAATAGACACACCCAACAGTCAGTAGGCTTCTTATCTGAATTATATATATATTGTTATTTTAATAAGTTAATGTTATTTCTCTCGCTCTCTTTTTTTTTAATTTTACGGATTATACAGATAGTAATTGTACATATGCAAACTCTTTTTCTTAACTATAAAAAAAAATAATATATTTACGTAGTGTCCCAGTGATCTATTCATCGATATAAATGTGCATTATCTATGTTATTTTTAACTGTATAAACATTAGAAAATCAGGATTATATGAAGCTTTAATTCTGGCAGTAGTTTTAGAAAAATGTTTATTTATAATGTTATAATTTATAGATACTGTACAAGATTATTGTTGAATTTTGGTTCCATCATAGCTTCTTGAGACTATGCTAATATTATTGATACTTAAAATAGCTTTTGAATTTGAAAACAATCAATCTCAGTAACGTCTTTCTGTTTTATTTATAATTACTATTCTGGAAATAGTCGTTAATAATTTTACAATATTATTTATTATACTACCTTAGACTAAAATATTTTATTATAGATGTACAAACTACATGATTACTGAGCACATTAGATCAGTGTGGGTTAATTTTTATTCATTTTTTTCAATGTGAGAAAAAACAAAACACTTTTAGTCATGTTTAATCAATTGTAAGAAAGCATTTTTGAGATCTATGTTTTTATTTATTTATTTTACATGGTTGAACTTATCTATACTTATCTAATGTAAAGTTACATTGTTTACGATATACATTAAAATATTTACAGGTTTATTAGTTGATATTAGAGATTTAGTTAATTTATTTTTTAACACAATTTAAACAAATACTGATTACTTAATTTTTCTGTAGCTTCACATAACTTACAGAATATATTACATATGTTACTTTGATAATTGTCTTTTTCTTATTGATCAATTTTTACCTTTTTTCTTCTATAGCAATAATAAAAAATACTTTAATCATTAAAAAAAATAATTAAAAAACGCACTTGATTAATTATGATTGAGGGGTTGATGAAAAAAAAAATCAGAAAGTTATAATTTTAAGAAAAATTATATCTTCATTACTTTCACTTACCTATGTATATGGAACATATAGCAAGGAAAGTATTTCGATCATGAAAAATTTCAAACTCAAGTTTTCGATGGAAATAGATGTTTTGACGTCCCCTGAGTCAAAATAGCCAAGTCTCACAAAATAGTCAGCCTAGCCCAAAAACGAAAAGTAGTATGAAACTCTAATTACATATTGAGGGGGGGGGGGGTGTGTAAGCTTGGGGTTCGACAGCTACTTTCTCAATAAAATCTACTGGCTTCCACTATACAAATGATTTTTCTTATTTTTTTCAATTTTCTTAATTACGGCTCAAACAATTTTGATTAAACTCAGTATATCAAGGTACAATTGAATGTTTACAAAATATTGCTCTAAAATATCTTTAATAACTTTTAGTTGACGTAAGTAACCAGTTCTCATTATTGGCAGTACTAAATAATTGATAAATACAAAATATTAGTTTGGTGCATATGAAATGTCAGATTTTTTTATGTGCAAATATTTCTCTTCCTGTTTTCCTTATGCTTTTGTTTTTTGGCATAACCTTGTTTATAGTCATACTGTCCATCACCTGAGTCACATTTCAACAAAGGTGATTTTCTCGTAAGTGTTCTTTTTTGTTATTTCATTTGAATTTTTTACCGATGTTAATTTTACCAATATTTCGCACTAGTATTTCTAAAGTGACATAAGTCTAAAACTTACATTTCTGGAAATGTGACACTCTTGCCAATGGAGGGGGAATAGCATCAAGGCAGCAAGAGTGACACAAGTGCCCTCTGGCGGACAAGCTCTGAAGCTAGGTTGATACAGTTTTGATGATTCATAAAGATATATTTACCAATTTCTTTCATAGTCATAACTCAAAAACACCGATTTTTGAGTTGTGTCACTTTGGAAATACTAGTGCGATTTGTGTAATTTTTTTGTATGAGTATAAACTTTGTAATAAATAATGCTGCTCGAAATATAAGCCAGGCATTTGGGGAGAATATTGTTAAAGATCGGAAAGTTGGTTTGGTGATTTTTCACTACAAAAACAACTGCGAGCAAGATCCAAATGACCACGATATGCTTTTACAGACTAAACAGTATAAAAATGAAGACAGTCTGAAAAATTTGATATCTGAATTTATTGATTCAAAAAGATCAGAATTTTTTTAAGATACCTATGTTTTAAATTACTGCTGGGAAAAGTGTATTGTAGCGAATAGAACATATTTTGATTAAATGATTGTGTAAAAGGATATGCTGGTTTATATATTCTCTTAAAAATCTGACATTTCATATCTACCTACCTAATATTAAAAAAAAATTATTAATATCTAAAGGAAAAATATAGACTGATACAAAGTGGAAAAAAACCATGACCCCCCTACCTTTCTGCTGATTGCAAGCATATGTTTTTTCATGTGTACTGATACTGGTACTTGTAATGGTGGAGGGAACAAGTCCGGCAAGTGGGCCTATTGGTCCTTTTTGCCTTCCCCAAGACAACCCAATGGAATGGCTCTTTAATATATCTTATTCCTCTATATCGAACCTTTTTGATTCTCTAATGAAATTCAAAAGGGACTCCCAATCTATAGAGGAAGCCTCATTTCCTGTGATTCTATCAGAGCCTAAAAGCCTGTATCTTAGTGACGCATACCTACCACAATCTGCTATGTAATGTAAGCCAGTCTCTGGGGCGTCTGTATAAGCAGCGGGTTTCATCATGGACTACTCCACATATCTTAAGATGTCTTTTAAGTCTGCAATGACCTGTAAGAACTCCTATTATTAATAGATAGATAAAAATAAGCCCACTGGATTAATTATTGTTGAAGAGATGCTGGAAAAAAACACTTCTCAGAACATGACAATTTTATGAAAATAAAGAAAAAGTATATCTTTATAAGTACATATTACTTCCATTTACCTATGTATGGAATATATAGTAAGGGAAAGTATTACAGCATGAAAAATTTCTAACTCGAGTTTTTGAAGTAAATATGTATTTTGAGGTCACTTTAGTCTAAATAATCAAGTCTAGCAAAATAGTCTGTGTGTTATCAGTCAAGCACTAATACAAAAAGTCTTTCAAAACTGAAATTACATATTTCAGACGGTTATCTGCCTCAGATCTGACAGAAACTTTTTCCACTTTATAGAATTGATTTTTTACATTTTGTTTTATTTCCTCAAAAAGGACTAATAATTTTGATTAAATTCAGCATTTCTATGTACAATTAAATGGTTTTTATCAATTTCATCTAGGTCTTATACTCACTGAGATAGCCTGACGGCCTATAAGAGGAATTTCTTAAAAATCTCTCTTTAATATACTTTTAATTTTATTTCAAATAATTTAACGTCTGTCGTTGTTAATAGTAATGTAAAATGTTTAAATATGGGCTTTGAAAGAATTTGATAATTAACTAAAGGGGCAAACATTTTTCATGCAACTACCTAAAAGTGACTGGGAAATCGGAAATAGCCAAAAGCGTCCAATCTTCTGTGACCTCATTCCATAGTACTTTATCTTTTGTTAAAATGTTGAATTCTAGGAAAGTTAATAATCCTTAACGAACCCTTAAACACTCAATTTTCATTGTAACAGAAAAAAAAAAATTGTTATGGAAGATAGTTGATTGATTGACCAGTTGTTATATATAAAAGGAAGAGTGCGATCATAATAGCTCAAAGAGTAATTAAACTATTGTGAGCCAACATTTCAACCCGCTTAGCAGTGCTTAATCAGGGCTTAAAAAGATACAAACAACTAAAATAATGTAACAAAGTAAGAAAATAGATGGCATGAAAGAAAAATAAACAAAGGTACGGCTAAAATTATTTAAACTATATGAAAATTTATATAAAAATGTGCAAAGTAAACTAAAGAAAATAAAAATAAGAAAAAATAAAATTGAGAGAAAAAAAGAAAGAAGTAAATATTATTTTTATTTTCCTTAGTGACCGCACCCAGACCATTTTCCTTTTCTAAAAAAAAAATCAATTAAAATTTTTTATAACTTTTTCATATCATCAGTCTACTGTATGTACAATCTATGTAATACCTCAAATATAATATAAAAAAATCTTTTTTTTTTTTTTTTTGATGCACCACTATTAAACCAAAGCTAGGTCATATAGAAAATTATATAAAAACCAGCAGTAGAGCAAATTAAGAGAAAATGGAGTTGAAATAAAATATTAGTAACAAATAAAGATAAGAATAATAAAAATATATATCAGGATTAATAACACATGATAAAACTAAAATAAGGAAATTAATCCTGTAAAATAAAAAAATAAATGAAATTGCGAAAGTTTTTTTTTTAATTTATTTAATTATGTATTATATATACTGTATTTACATAAAAATACTTCCAGTAAATTTGGTCTAAGGTCATAATAAAGTGATACACTTATGTAGAGAAACTACCCATTGGTAGCACTCTAATAATATTTCTACATTGAAATGTCTCGAGGCCATTTTCTTGTCAGGCCCTCAAGGATTGTCAGGAATGGAAGAGGAAGCAAGGTAAGAAATTGGTTGGTTTGGGTGGTCAAGAAGTTTATAATGGAAGGATTGATATCTGTCTATATAAGTCAGTTACATACGGAACATTAAGGTCTTCATGGATGATTTTATTTGTGACAAAGTAAGGAGCATTGAGGATTTTGCATTGAAAGGATTGGATACAGAAGGAATTTAAAGAATACTTTTGAATGACCATGGTCATTCATATTAACTTGTAGCAATTAAATTATTGCTTGGGCCGCCCATAGCTCAGTGGTTAAGACATACTCTTACTAATTTGGTGATGTTTATTGGTGGTGCCGCTTCTGATCCTGCCTGGGGTGTTGACTTTTTTCATTGAGTGGCAGTCCCACAAAATGAAAAACTTTGACCCCAAACCATGGTTAGGCAGTATAAGACTCCAATGGGAGTCTTGGCCAAAAAATAATTATTTTTAATTATTTTAAAAAATAAAAGATTATTGCTTGTAACCTTCCTAAATTTGTGAATAAGTCGCTGTAAAAAAGTTTCTTTTTGTTCTGATAATAGCACTCATAGCTATGTTTTTGCTTTTATTTTTATCATAACATATAAATTCAAACTTCGTTCTAGAATTTTTATTCGAAACTTTTTAATTTACACAAATAGGCATATAATTTCTTCATAAATATACATTTGTGCTATGTTAAATAAAAAATAAATTACTAAAGTTAATTAACAACATTTGAAGCTATGTATTTACACCGAATCTATAGAACTTTAAAATACTGAGTCTTAAACAAGAGTTAGAATCCAATGTTCGGGAAAGTTCTTTACATCATTAAAACATATAGAGCACAAACGGGGAACGGGGAAGGTTAGATTGTGAATAAGTCGACTTTAGACATTAGAGTCCAAAGCCCTGCCTTCGACCAAGGGGACCGAGCTCTGTCACCTCCCAAGTCTGGGCGGAGGGGCGATCTCTCAGAACAGAGGGTTTAGTACAAGAGCCCAAGAGGAGAAAAAAGGCAGTTATCTCACCCCAATTTTTGATTACTTTAATGAAAACTATGTACAATTAATAGTCAAAATTGATGAGTCTGCCAGGTATAGGTAGGGGGAATAAAAAATGGCGGCTGTTTCAAAATTATAAAAAAAACCAATTATTCATTCGGAGCTCTATATCTTAAAAAGTAGGAGAAACACAAGAAAACATCATTAAAAGAAGAGTAAATTTGCTAAAATATGAGCCCTAACAGAGTTATTTACGTTAAATAGTTCTCGAGATATAGCTTTTAAAATGCAACATTTCATAAAAATGTTGTACTGAATGATCAGTAGTAAGTGAATTTATTTTGAAAAGTTTATATCTCAAAAACCATTTGACGTACAAATGTCTATTTGCACTCACATTAAAGCTAGTTAAATCAGCTATAAGGTAAATAAGCCATAAAGTAGCTAAAAATAAAATGTATGATGTTTATCTTCGTAGGAATAATAGTTAACATGAAATTCGCTAAAATAAATTGATTTATAGTTGTTTGGACAAATTTTCATTTTCCAAATTCATATTCATATGTGAATATCATAAAAACTACTACCCCTACGAAGATAAGTGTCATAAACTACTTTATAGCAAGTCAAATTTCCTTTATTTTGAGTGTTGGCAGACATATGTGCGTCTTATGGATCTAGAGATATATTTCTTCAAAAATTCAACATTTTATACGAACAACTAGAAATTAACATTTTGAAAGTTTATTTTGTTAAATATAAAAACTACTACTCCTATAAAGATAAACATCGTTAACTACTTTATAGCTCATTAAACTAACTTCAATTTGAGTGCTAATAGACATCTGTACGTCACCTAGTTCCTGAGGTATAGAATTCTCAAAATAAATTAACTAACTACTAATCTTTCAGTAGATTTTTAAGAAATTTTGCTTTTTAAAAAGCTATATCTCGAGAACTATTGGACGTAAATAGCTCTTTTAGGTCTAATATTTCAGCAAATTTACTCTTCTTTAACTAATGTTCTCTTAGATTTTCTAGTGTTGTTTTTAGTTTTTAGTTAGAGCTCGGAATGAAAAAATTGTGTTTTTTTAAGGTTTTGAAACAGCCGCCATTTTTTATTCCCCCTACCTATACTTGCCAGACTCATTAATTTTGACTAGTAATTATACCTAGTTTTTATTACAGTAATCAAAAATTGGGGTGAGATAACTGCCTTTTTTACTTCCCGGTTCTTGTAATAATTGTTTGGGAAACGTGCAGAGATACCTTAAGAGTTCAGTATATTGTGTCAATAACAATAATGTTTATTTTTCCGTCAAATCTAATCATCATAAACACTAAATTACTAGATTGTAATATTGGACTACTTTTGTATGTTAAGGCTATTTTTGAAAATTCCTTTTACTGCTAAGAAGGACTGAGTGGCCAGTTTGTTATCAATTGGATATTTGTCATGAGATTTCTTCACAACTTAGTCATACATTTTCGTGGACTATTCTTAACAGGTCAAACCCAACGACCTTATCATATTGATGAAGATAAAGAAAAATTCTTTTGATAACTTATTCCATGAATTTTATTTTTAAAAGCTATTGTTTCACATCGTACTTCCATACTGAGAGGTACAAAGGAGTAAAGGTAAAGAAATTGTGCATTTTTATGAATTGAAAATTGCCTTTTAAAATTTAATTTCCATTAACAGGATATCTTGTGACCTGGAAAAGAATTAGATACAAAAATGTTGTTAAATATATAATTAATTAACCGTATTAATTCAAATTATGAAGGAGATGGTATCAGGGCCTAGATTTAAATGGACAACCAGGATTTCAACTGAAACAACTCTGATGAAGCTCTACAAAGTGGGGCGAAACGTCGGAAAATAAATAGTTGTTAACTATATTTGTTTTCTTGTGACCGTTTCCCTAAACATCTTCTTCATAATGTTTTATATCTTTTTGACTTTGAAGAAAGTCTGAAGACCGTTCGAATCCGTTAGGTGCCTAATAATAAAAAATTAATATTATACCCACAAATTTCTTTTTTTACTTATAAACCTATTATATGATAGTGATAGTGTGGCTTAATTGAAAATTAAAGGTTTTAAAAATTAATGAAGTTTTAAAAAAATAGGATGTGTTTGACTTATAATTAATGACCTTGGCAGAATAGCCCGCAAAAAGTTTTAAAATTATTAATGAGCTGTAGATAGTTGACCGTAGATTAATGATTGGAGAAGTTTGTCGGGGAGTGCGGTCAGCAAAGAACAACATAAATAAACAAAACATATTTATTTATTTTATGCCGAAGTTTCGACCTGAGTTTCAGGTCTTCATCAGGGCTATAGAACAAAAGAGATAACAACAAGTATTATTTTAGAGTAACATACAATTGAAAAGGAATAGTATACAAACAAATTTAGAATTATACAAAATATTGAATTAAATCATAAATGATAAAAAATTGATAACTGATAATTGAATAGTACAAAATTTTAATTGATTGATAATCATGGAATTGTATGGTAGTAAATTGAAAACAGGGACAGATGAAATATAATATCATGTAGGTAAGAAGATATGTATAATATAAGATATGCAAGTAGTGTCTAAAAAAACAGAAAAAATAAATAAATAAATTGAATCTACAAATTAAACATTATGACAAACAATGAAAATTAATGAGTGGCTTATATCTGAATTACATTGTGAGTATTAACTTATATACCTATACTAAAAATATAAATATATACAATCGGAAAAGGTAGAATATGGAGAAAGGGAAAGAATAATGTAACAAATATGAGAACAAGAAAGGAGACTTACGTTGTGGCGTAGAAGGAAGGCCTGCAACTGATTGATGTAAGAGTTTATTTGAAAATTCCGCTAGAGTGAGCTACTAGACTAAGGCTAGAAACGTAACTGTCAAGAAAGACCGTTATGACACAACAGTTGATATGAAATACCAATGATAAAAAGGTCAAGTTATAGTTTAAAAGAAAAACATAAAACCAGTATATGTAAAAATATTAAAAAAAAAAAAATTTTAAATAATTTTTAAATTTTGAGAGGTGAGAATTTATATTTGAAGATTCTCCATGAGGATGGCTGAAACGTTGGACTGTTGATATAATAAAAAGTGTTGAGACTATACAAGGATACAATTTGATTTATTTAATAAATAAATACCCGCCTCAAGAAATTGAAAAAAATATATTTAGCAATTTATTGTTGATTTAACATAGCACAAATATATATTTATGAAGAAATTATGCGTTCAGATAAATAAATGAAAAAGTTACTGATAAAAATAATAAAAAAGAACATTGGTTACATTGATACTTGTAACATTGCAATCTGTTGGATTTATTGTTGCAAACTCGAAGCGGAGTTCCTTACTTGTTTAATCATGTTAGGAGATCGACATATGTCAATTTAAATTTGTTATGCCTGTTTTAAATTTTTTACGTCTTTTTTTTCAGCTATTGTCTTGGAACTTTTATTTTCTTTATATAATATTTTAACATCTTGAAATTACCTTTGTTTATAAGAAATAGCCAAAAAAACCATTAATGGAATCGACAGATAATTCCATAAAAAAAACGAAAAGATTTACCAGCTATCAGCAGTTAAAGAGGTTGTGGCTTACAACGTAAGCAATCCAACTTAATCTCCAAGACTGATGCAAGACATCCTATAAACTCTATATTTATTTATTTTTCTTTAATCATGATTTTTTTATGTTTTGTCATTTTCTCTTACATTCTTGATTACATAACTGTTATTATTTTTTTATGGTAGATCTTTATTATTTATAATTGTTATAGAATTATAAATAGTTAGGAGAGTTTTTTAGAACGAGACTATAACCTCCTCTACCGTTATCAACAATAAAAAAAAACTAATGCTTTTTTTTATTATTATGTTTATTTTTACAGTCTTTAATATGTTGATAAATTATGTTTGTTTATTATTATTCTTATCATGACATAACATTTATTTAAGGTGAAGTTAGTTTTTTAAATTCACTTAACATATTAAGTAATATTAAAGGCAAGATATATTTCATCAATTTCAATACATAAACATGTTTTACGTTTCGGCTCTCATGCTATCTTCAGGAGCAAAACTTTTGTTTGTACACTCTAGTCTCACTGACTCGAACTCCAAATCACAGTAGGTTGTAAATGGAATATCAAAATGGTTATACTTTCATACTGATAATTTATATTATTAATTATAATTGTATGATGTAGGATTTAATATTTATATTTATCTAAATTATTTATGTTAATATTATTAATATTTGCATAATTAATGTTTAGATCATTTATAATTGTAAATTACATGTATTATTTAAATTTTAGGCAGTATAAATTGATTCTATTATTTTACGTTTGTGATTATTGTTTAATGTTTTTATTATTTTAGGTTTCTCAATGTCAAAAAATTATGATTGCTATTGATATTATGGGTAGAAAAACCTCTCGACAGGTTACTTTTTTTATTTTTAGAGTTATAATTACTCTGGTGTTGTATAATTCTGTTTGGTTTGTCCGATATATATTTATTATTGTTACTATAAAATTCCTATTTTGTTTATTATTTATATAAAAATGTAAATAATAATAATAAACAAGATAATTCTCGTCGCGTTTTTGTTTGTTATTAATAAGAAACTATATTTTAAGAACAGGGATATCTGAATGCCGTTTCGATTCAGGAAATACAGACGCTACACCTCGGATTGTTTGAGTTGTATTTTTAGATCAAGATAGCCCGATTCCGATAAGTGTGTTCAGTCGTGAACAAGGCGTCTTGCAGGGCACTTCTATTGAGATATTGTTGTACATATCTACTGAGATACTGTAATGTATATCTACTGAGATTGTAGCCTGTTGAGCGATTGTAATGCACGGTAGAGATAGGAGATAGGGACCCAGTGTTTACAGATACCCCACGAGCGGACTGGTATTTATCCAGGCGAGGAGAGATCCAGAGGGACAGAGATGGAGAACACAGCGGCGGCGAAGGTTGGGGCCATGCTGGCCCTGGGGGGCACAGCACTGGCATTCACTCTGTTGCCTCTGGTAGCGACCCGGCGCTGCTCGAGGGGCACCCAGCCCTTGCTCCGGTTCGGGGGCGGAGTCCTCCTGGCGACCACCTTCCTCCACCTACTGCCCGAGTTGAGGGAGGGCCTAGAGAACAGCAATCTAGGCGATCTGCCGGAGATACTTCCGGAACTACTCATGTGCCTGGGCTTCTTCTTGATGTACTTCGTCGAGGAGTTGGGCCACATGATGTTGGGGACCGACCACCACGATCCCAACTCAGAGAAGAGGAGGCTCTGCGAAGATCAGTAAGTCAAGTAGATTTTATGTTAGTCTTGAAAGTCAATGGGAATAAAACCTAGAGAGTTGTATAGGTGCTTACTTTTAAATCTAACCTAATTTAATTTTAAAACATTCCACTTTTATTTAAAAGCCATTGAATTCTACAAACAAAAACCTATAAAAAGATAAGTATAGATTTTTAAAAAAAATCAAATTACTCCTCTGTAAGCATTTATTTTTATGTATATATATTTTTGGTTGGTTATCTAGTTGTATTAAGATTATTGAGATGAACTAATATTAACTACAAATAAAAAAAATAAAATGATAAATTTAAATACCATTGAATCCTACAGAAAAAAATCGGTATGTTAATTTCGAAAGTTTGGAATTATTACAATTCTTGATGCCTTGGTACTCAAAACTACCACGAGTATAATTTTTTTTTTTTTTAAACATCATTGATTTCTACGAAAATAAAATAGTAAGATAATTTTGACTGTTAAGAAATTCTAACAATTTTTGATATTAAAAATTACTACTCTAACTGTTCAAAAATTAATTTTGTTGGTAGAGTATCTATTTTACCACGATTATTGGCATATACTACTTAATTACGTAATTAATTAATTACTAATAAAAATATTTTTTCAAATGAACGATCATTGAATTCTGCAAAAAAAAAACACTAAGATAAATTTGAAAATTTACAATTTTTATAATTTTCGATAATTACAATTATTCCTATAAATGTCTTAATTTTTTTTTTATGATGGGGCATTTATTTTTACTTTGTATTGTTTTTTAGCTAGTCAACTATTTTTTATCTTATTTTTCATTTATGAAGAAAAACAGTGTTGTTTTCTCAAATTGAAATGATTACTGTGATAGAATATTAAAAATAATTGAAAAAAAATCCTGTAAATTATTGGAAAGTGGTTCAATATTTAAATTAATAATTTATAATAACAGCAAATAAAAAAATATTTGAAAATCGTTTAGAAAAAAAAAACAAACGAAAATTGAAGGATTTGTGAATGATAAAGACGTTTTTTGGTACTGAAGTCAGAATTGTGCATGGTGACTTTTTTTGACGAATCTGTAAAAAGTGGCACAGTAGGGAAGGATTTTTTTAATTTGACTTTTTAAAAAGTTGAATGCGAAGTTTCATAACTAAAAATTAAAAAAAGATTTCTCTTATTAATGGAAGAAATATAAGCATTAAAGAATATAAAATAGTAAAAAGTAATGATTAGCTTTATATTTAATTGTATTTTATTATTATAGAAGTTTCTTACTTTAGAAATTGATTATTATCAGCAAAAATTTTCTACAATATTGATTTGATAAAAAAATAGTTAAACTATTACTATTTCTATCGAATATAAACTGTATATTATTTCACCTCACTAATTTTTCAAATACATTTTATAAGTATATCAATGTATTTATCCGAATATTAAAAAAACATCACTAATTACATATGGGAACGTTAGCACATAAAATAACAACTAAATCTAACGCCTTACTGTTGTTTATATTGCTATGTATTACCTTTATCATTTTATTTTGTATTATAGAAATGATTTACTTTCTCCTTATGATTTTTATAAAGTTCATAAACGGAAAGGCATTGCCTGTTATATATGCAGACGTCCTTGCTGGATAGGTTCACGGATCTCAAAGATACTTTCTATGTATACAATATCAAGGTGAGCAGGTTAGATCACAGAAGACAATGGTTATATATTGTTACAATAAAACAATAACAACAATTTAAAACAATAATTATCGAGGAATTGAGTTATTAATTAAGAAATTAACGGAATTAATTGTCTGATATGCAAAATTCTTTTTACATTTGAAATATATTCTAAGTACTGTGGGTTATAAAAGCACGTTATGACCCATAACTAAGAGCAGGAAACATACATACATAATGGTACAAGAGATCTTTGGACAAAAAGGATCGGTTATTTTAACCCAATTTTTTATTGCTTTAATTAAAACTTTATAATTACTAGTCAAATCAATAATTATTTGTAGTGAATGAAAAGTACTCTTCTTTATTTAAATTTCAATTTTTATTATGATGATGACAGTCCCGAAACATCGTTATTAGATATGATGAAATAAAATAATAAAACTTAAATAAATAAGAATACATTTCATTCACTATATCTAATTACAACAATGAAACTAATCTAGTAGAACATATAACTTTAAGTATAAATCAATTTATTTGTTCAAATATTATGAAAACTACTACTACGAAGATAAACGTCATAAACTACTTTATAGTACTTTAAACTAGCTTTAATTTGAGTGCTAATATACATCTGTACATCTCGTCGTTTCTGAGATATAGGTTTCGCACAATAAATTAACTGACTATTGATTTTACAGTATATTTTTTATGAAATATTTAAGAGCAATATAATAAAATAGAGCAATAAAACTATACCTGGGGAACTGTTGAACGTAAAGGCTCATATTTTAGTAATTTTATTCTACTTTAAATTCTATTTTATTAGGTTTTTTTATTGTTGTAGATAGTTTTAACGATATGGAGTTTCGATTTAATTTTTTTTTTTTAACGTTTTGAAACATCCATCATTTCTTATTCCCCCTACTCTTACCTATACTTAGCAGACTCATCTATTTTGACTAGTGATTATACATAGATTTCATTATAGTAATAAAAAATTGAAGAGAAATTATTGATTTTTTTCCACCAGGCTCTTGTACTAAGTGGAAGCCAATACAAATTTTTCTTCTTTTTTTTAATAATCAGGCAGTATTTTTTCAAATAATATTTTTAACAGGCATACAGGAAAAATCTGCAGGGAAAAAGTATTGTATTGGAAAAAGTTGTATATTTCTGATTGTGAGCAAACAGGGATTACGTCCTACATTTCTGTAATTTCGAATGTTTGCTTTACACTTCACGTTACATTTCGTTCACAAGTAGATAATAGTTGGAAAACAAAAATCCTGTTGATTCATGAAAGATTTTTAAACTTTGCAATTGACATTTATGAGGAACAATATACACTAACGCTGTATCTGATAAAAATATAATAATAATTTATTTGTTTATAGGGCAACTCCCGTACAAATAGAGTTAGCTTGTGAAATACATGATGAAAATTATGAGTTAAAGATCGTTTATATAAACTAATAACAAACAATATACCCAAGCTGGGCTATCTACATTCGTTAGAATAAAACAATAAAACAAAAACGTTACTTCATATTTAATTATATAAAAAAAAACTATACCTCCTATTGGGACGATAGGTGTCCAGCACTAAGCAAAAGGTTTTGAGTTACATATATAAAAAACAGTTTAAGATCCAATCCTGGGGTGCAGACAGAAATTTATACAACTGACTTCGGCTAATATCGCTTAGTTTCGGCATGTATCGGATTCGGTTCTCATTATACGCGGGGCGATTTTTAAAAAAATGCAAACAATCCTCCAGGGACGTTCCATCACCTCATGGACAAAGCTTCTGGTCCAAAGTATATTTGTGTGGACCGACATTTAGAGTAATTACATATTTATTGGAAAGTCGTAGTTTAAGGCAAGTTAAGGGCAATTATTCTCAATTGTGTTATTGGGCAACTGATCTTCAGGTAACTTTGAGCAGCATCCGTTTTAATAAAGACCCTACCGTACCACGGGTTATAGGTCGATTCTCGTAATAACAAGAGGTCTTTATCTTTGACAAAGTCCCTGTATCTATCCAAGATCTCCTCCATTAAGAAGCAGTATCGGGTCAAACATTCCAAAACTCTCCAATATTTTTCTTATCTGCGTTACCCAATTATATTGCAGATTGAAACGGTTGTTACTGTCTAGCTTCAGTAGCTTTAAATAACATTGTTTCACGAAGCGAGTACAGCTCATGTTATGTATTTTTATTAGCCAGGACAGAATTTGCTTTATAATGTGTGGGATAGCACACGGGAATGGGTGCCACTTCTAGTTTTACCATAAAGTGTGGGGAGGGGGGGGGGTGTTTCGATCTGATCAAAATATGAAAATGTAATTATTTTAATTATAAAAAAAATGCTCTATCGTTTTCGTAAAATTAAAACTTAATTAATGAGAGGAAGTTGGCCAGGGATGCGGTCAGCAAAGATACAAAAATAAGTAAAACTTATTTATTTGTGCCGACGTTTCGACTATATTTCAGATCTTCATCAGGGCTGAAAAACAAAACGAGATAACAACCTTAATTACAACACTAGAAAACATAATAAAAAATCATTTGAAGTTGAGTACATTTACTAAAATATGACATAGCTTATAACGTTCAAGAGTTCCCGGGATACACTTTTTTAAAAGAATCATTTCATACCAAAATAAATAAAAATCAGTAATTTTTAAAATTAATTTTGGAAAAGCTATATCTCAGGAATCATTGGACGTAGAGATGTCTATTAGCACTCAAATTAAAAATAGTTGAATTTACTATAAAGTATTTTATAATGTTTGTCTTCTTATGGGTAGTATTTTTAATGATATTTGACAAAATGAATTCATAAAATATTGATTTATAGTTGTTCAGATACAAGTTTATATTTATGAAAATATATATCTCAGGAACCATTAGACGTAC
>NW_027110302.1:654303-656429 GCF_000696795.3 Halyomorpha halys
AATAGTTGAATTTACTGTAAAGTATTTTATAATGTTTATCTTCTTATGGGTAGTATTTTTTATGATTTTGACAAAATTAATTCATAAAATATTGAATTATAGTTGTTCAGATACAAGTTATATATTTGCATAAATGCATAAATATATATCTCAGGAACCAATAGGCGTTCATATATTAGGACTCGAATTAAAAGTAGTTTATTTACTATAAAGTATGTTATAATGTATATTTTCAGAGTAATTTTTAAAAATAATTTTGGAAAATCTATACCTCAGAAATTATTAGACGTACATATGTCTATTAGCACTCAAATTAAAAATAGTTGAGTTTACTATAAAGTATTGGATAATGTTTATCTTCTTATGGGTAGTTTTTTTTATGATATTTGATAAAATAATTTTTTGATATAATAAATTTGTTGATTTCTATTTGTTCAGAACATGTTTTGGTTTATAAAAAAAAATATCTCAGGAACCATTAGGCGTTCAGAAGTCTACAAGCGCTCAAATTAAAGTTAGTTAAACGTACTTTAAGTAAGCATTTTATAACACATCTTTGTAGGAGTAATAGTGTTCATGTTATTTGCTAAATTATAAATTTATTTCTAGTCGTTCGGACAAAATTTCGTATGCAAAATTTATATCCATCTGCAAAAAACTGCTACTACAACTACCTTACTAAAACATGTGCCAGTTTATTATAAAACTACTTTATAATAAATTAAATTATCTTTATTTTGAGTGCTGGCAGACATATGTATGTTTAATGATTCCTGATATATATATTTTTTCATGAATCAAAAGTTTTGTTCGAACAACAGGAAATCAATAATTTGTCAATTTATTTTGCTATATATTATAATAAATACTATCCTTACGAACATAAACATTATAAACTACTTTATGGCATATGAAACTAGCTTTAATATGAGTGCTTAGACATCTGTACACTGAGTGATTCCTGGGATATAAATTTCCCAAAATAAATTCACTAACTACTGATTTTAATGCACAAACAAATTGATTGCCAGTTATTTGGACAAAATTCCATCTGCAAAATTTATATTCATCTACAAAAACTATAGCTACTCGAACTAAACTATATGAAGATAACTATTATGAACTACTTTATTGCACGTTCAACTACCTTTATTTTGAATGATTCCTGAGATATATAAATATTTTTACATAAATCAAAAATAGTGTCCAAACAACCGCGGATATCAACATTTTGTGAATTAATTTAGTCAAATGATTCCTTGACTTTGATCATGATTCTTGCACAACCGTTGGGCTAGTAACATTAGTTCCTTACAAAGTACTGCACCCCCGACCCTTCAATTTTATTAAATATCATAAAAACTACTGCTCCTATGAAGATAAACGTTATAAAATACTTTACAGCAAATTAAACTAGCTTTAATTTCAGTGCTAATAGACATCTTACGTTGAGTGGTTCCTGAGATATAGATCTCACAAAATAACTAACTACTGATTTTTCAGTGCATTTTTTATGAAATAGTTGTTTTTAAAAAGCTATATCTCGGAAACTATTAAACGTAAACAATTCTATTATGGGTCATATTTTAGCAAATTTACTCTACGTTAAATGATGTTCTATTAGATTGTATAGAGCTGTTGATAATTTTAAAGATAAACAGCCACCATTTTTTATTTCCCCTAACTATACTTGATAGACTCATCAATTTTGACTCTACACTGAATATAGTTTTTATTAAAGTAATCAAAAATCTTTTTTTCTCCTCTTACACGCCAAAATTAGCGCGTTTTAACAATCTCTTCAGCTTTATAAATATGTACTGATTAATACTTTATTTATAGTTTCACTGTTTCATAAATAATCTGGCCTGAATTGTTTCAATTGGGTTAACAATGTTTGGGATCTCAATTAGGTATCTAAAGTACACCTAATTAGGTTTTATAGTTTGATATTATTATCTTTAAAAGCAGGTCGCGCAGAGCGATAGAAAGAGGTAAACAAAACAATACATTCAAAGTCTAAAACGTGTAGCTGTATTTTCATATTATAACTACTCAGTCATAGTAGAACCCTTTTTCATATCTAAATCTTTTTAAGAATTTTTTTTTTTTTTTAATAATTTATT
>NW_027110302.1:657067-659822 GCF_000696795.3 Halyomorpha halys
GTGACAAAGTAAGGAGCATTAAGGATTTTACGAAGGATTTTGGACTGTAAGGATTGGATTCTGGAGGAATTTGATGGTTTAATGGAGCCCCAAAGCTCAACTCCGTATGTCCAGATAGGTCTTATAATAGTCATGTAGATCAGTCTTATACGTGTCTTTAAGTTAGAAATAAGACGTTCCATTCTTAAAACTAATTCGTTACCTAAAGAATCATTACATTTGATGAATAGATTCTTTTGAACGATTCTTCGATTGTATCTTTTTTATTATTACTCTTTTTTTCTATTTATTCATTTTTATTAATTATGTTTAACCATGTTATATTGAGTAAACAACAAAAGGTCTGAATACTTATAGTCACTATAAGGCAATTTTTTTTTTTAAATAAAAAAATCTGGGGGATGTAACAAAACAAACACTTGCTACTATATGAATGGATGAAATTAAATGAAAAATATTTTATTTTTACGGGACCAGGTTCCTTTAGAACAATTATAAGATAATCTGGATTATCTCTAGAGGAAAGCTGGTGAGTCAATTCATTTAAAATTTTTTAGGTTAATGACTTCCATTTTGAATGAAATATTAATAACATTGTACAACGTTTCGGGACCACTTTAAAACCTCATGATTTCATATAGGAAATCATGTCAACCATTTGTGCACCTTCACTTCTCCTTAGCACAGCCCGAAACGTTGTACAATGTTATGAATATTTAATAAATATTTCATTCAAAATGGAAGTCATTAGCCTCAAAAAATTTTAAATGAATTATAAGATAATTTTAATTTTGCAACATATATTGGTCAAAAAAAGTATGGTCACACTTAATTATAACTTATATCAAAAATGTATATAAATAATTTTAGATATAAAAATAAAATTTAAATGACTAAAAAAAAAAAAAGTAGTTACATTTGTACTATTACTAACTAAATATAAGGGTTATAAACAAGGGAAGGATAAATCATTATCTGCCAGCCAGATTCGAACCCGAGGCCCTGTTTCATAATGAAAGCTAATAGTATTAGTTCATAATACAAGTGTAGGAACTAATGTGGTAATAATACTAATACTTATTTTTTTCATGATAGGGATGACTATTAGTGATATTACAGAAATTAAAAATTACTAAAGTACAAGTTACTATTGTACAAGTATGTATGATTGAATTAAGATAAATCTACAAGACTAATAGTATTAGTTTGTACTTTATTATGAAACAGGAGTTAGTAATACAGTCCCATACTCAGTGACCTATTGTTTGCTGCATTTTATTAAACTTCAATAAATTAATAAAAAAACACGACAGATATTAAAAAATCAGTTCCAATCTTCATTGAAGTGCTTCGTTAAATGGCTGAAAAATCTTAGACATTTATCGCTTATAAATTTAATCATGGAGTTTTCTTGTTGGATTATTATTATTTTTATTCGTTTTGGGTGCTCTATATTGTAATAGAGTAAACAAAGTATTTTTTTTTTTAAATTGACTAAAAATAAAAATCAAACAATTCCAAGTAGTGGAGCTAAATAAAACGAAACATTTCTCACTCCACATTATATTGGGACTTTCCTGAATTACAATTGAATTGTAATTATTTTGTATATATTGTAATATATCTTTCAGGAGAATCGACTCATAAATTCGATTCCCGATTCACCTTCAGGACAGAGCTCATTTTTCAAAATCGATACTATTTTTGTATAATTTAAACAAATGTTTACTCGTGTTAATGCTCACAAAGGCAGTGACTCTAGAAAAGTCAACACTTGTCATAGACCAACAATGCTGTGTACACTTGACTCATGGGACCCAGATAAGAAGTATTGTATTTTTTGAACGACTAAATCAGTCAATTGAATTTTCTTCGAAATCAATTCATTTAAATATTAAAACGCAATCCTCCCATCTACTCCTCGGACGTTTACTCGTCGGTTCAATGTTTATTAACATTTTAAGGATCCGCTCGTTACGCCCCAATGATATAATTTGAATTATATATACCGGGTGTAGTTTCCTTAATTCAGCGTTGTGTGTCTACTAAATTCTCCAGTTAGTTCATCCTTTTTCGGTCCAAATATTTTAAGTAATACTTCATTTTTGAAAACATTAATACATGGTAATATTTATTTAGTTTTGTTTAAATCATTGTTAACTTGTGAAATACTCAAAACTAAGACTGAAATAAAAAAAGGGCTACTAACTACCACAAAGTCGAACGGAATAATTGGGTGCTCTGGAGACGGAATGAGAATCCAAACTAAAAATAAAGTTCATTGATAATAATAAGAATAGATATAATACACTTTATTTATTCTGAGACTTATCCCTATAATAAATAGAATAATATTGCAGGCTTTGAGAGTAAAATACAAAATTTTCAAAATTAAAATGAAATTATAACCTTTGGTTGGAATAGGAAAAGATAAAAAATAAACAACAATATATATAAAATAAAAATTGTACAAATAAAATAACACCATAAATCATAAATTGACTAAATTATAATAATAAAAAAAAGAATTAAATACAAGGACAGTAAAAATAATAAGCAAAATGGTCCAATTACTGTTAATATGCATATTTACAAGTTTAAACGAAAACAAAATGATCAAATACAGAAGATAGATAAATAAACCTACAAAAAATGTATAAAATTGATCCTCTAACAAATCATAAATATTAAGGTATATTCCAATAATATGAAATAAAAGGAAAACGAATGAAGTAATGATGTTTATATGAACATA
>NW_027110302.1:659892-697250 GCF_000696795.3 Halyomorpha halys
CTTTAAAAATATTAAAATCATCCAATATTTATGTTAAATATCATCTCTCTATTTATCTATATTTTATATGATTTTTTTTTTTTTTTAAATTTGGACGGTAATTTTACATTTCTAGAATTTCGAAATTTAGACTGTTCCTTTCTGCGAGGGTTACTTACAACGAAATTTTATGAAAACTGAAAAGATAAAAAAAAATGAAGTAAATTATTGCATATAGGTCAAGGAAAGAAATAATAATAGATGATTCTAGGAAATAAGACAGTTGACTTGAATAAATGTAAAAGTGAAAGGTTACAATCGAACAGAATTAACTATATTACGTAAGTACATTAGGTACACAGTATCGGCATCGAACCTTCGGGCTCGTTAGGCCTTCATATTATTATTATTATTATTATTGTTGTTGTTATTATTATTATTATTATTAATTATTATTATTATTGTGCTGATGTATTCTTTTCCCCAATAATTGATGAGTAACATTTCCTTATTTATTGTTTTCATTAAATCCTTTTCACACTTTGAATTGTCGTGCGAGATATCCATAGCAGTTGACAAGAACTAGTTTACATGGTGAAGTGGAATTACTACAACAGCTAAGTTCCTCTCAGCCTCTATCTGTAAAAATAATAGCGACAGCTTTCTAGTTCCTGCAAGCTGAGATAATATTGTTTATCCTATCTCCGTAAGAGGATCTCAGGGTTCAATGTAATCTAGGTGTCACTTTTGGGTCAATGGGCTCATCTATAAACAGTTCCAGATCGTATATTACGGCTTATCTACCATTCATTTTTATTTTTATTTATTTTTTATAGGCGCTGTATACTTCATTTTGTTTACCTAGTAAATTCCCACATATCTGGAATCCACTTATCCACTTTATTTTTTTTAATTTTTGGGGTCTATAATTTTGTTCAGTTTAAACTACTACGAAATAATTTCAAAGAAAATGTTAAGAGAATTTTTGACTTTTAATTACGTAATTTAGGATTAATTTCGTCGCTTGTGCTGTGATAAATCATAAGTCCGAAAAAATTGACAATATATAAATTAATTTATTGTTTGAGACAGATTTGTTTATCAATTATAATAAAAAATATTCATTTAGTCTCACAACATCAATTTTTTTTATAACTCTTACGTTTCGGCCATTCTCAAGGATAATAGTGGACAGTGTTATCGGAATAAAATTACAATAAGTTAAATAGTGAATGGTAATAGGTTATTGACTAAGATATATTTTGACAAAGGCTGAATAGCCTACAACATTTTAATGGCAACTGTTAGCTGTGATAATATAAATAAGATCGCCTTGGCAACGCCCGAAACGTAGGCATTATAAGAAAATAAAAATATTGAAATTAAATGGAATTTTTTTTTAAATTGATAAAATTATAAATTTTCTTTTTCAATTATAACAAACTATCAACTTACTATTTAAAAGACATTTTTTTTTTCAACCATTTTGTAAGACACCTTTTTTTTACTTTGAAAATTTTATTTAGATATATATAGCGCACTTGCTCAGCCAGTGGAGGCTCACTACCAGTGATGCGGCAAGAGGGATCTTATAGGCTCTGCTCTACCCCTCACACGTGGAGGATAGAGTGGGCTCAGGGATCCTCAGGTCGATAAATATTTTATATAGGAGTGTAAATGTCACTAGAGATTCTTTTATTTTTATCATTATTTTATTTTATTTATTTATTTTTTCATGCACATAGTTTGATTATGTTCATTTTCTTTATCCTTCTGTTTGCATATATATGTTAAGAGAGATTTTATTTATTTTTATGTTGTTTTTTTTCCATTCTTATTTTATTTTATTTTAGTATGAATGTGATCATTCATCACTATTCCCTATTGCCCACAACGGTATGGCAGATTGTAATATCTATTAATAAATAAAGTATTTAAAAAAAAAATCTATAGAACGAAGCGTTAATTTATATTTGTAAAGTTTTTATTCGGATTTAAGAGGCATAACAGATATTTGAAGATTTTTTTCCATATTTTCACAGATTATCAGCATTTCAAGTTTAAATACTTGAAAATTTTGACGTTTTAATTTTTTTTTTTTTTACTTTTTCACTTGGGATTAGGAAAATTTAGATACAGAATCCTTTTTACTACTTTCATTAAAATTTAATAAATAAAATCAGATTCATTTGCAAATTTTTATCGTTTTATTTAGGAAATGTTACGGTGAGCTTGCGTCCGAATATTGGTAGGAACGTATAAAAAAAAAATGTACAAATGCTTGTTTAATAAAGGAAGCTACAAACGTCAGTAACCACACGCTTGTTCTATAATTTTGTATTTATTTGGCTATTACATTCTATTTACTTAATTTTGAATATAAAAAAGAACAAAAGAAAACTAAATGAGATAAAAGGAAACGTAAATGTCAGCAATAAAGGCTGAAGATGATAAATAAATACTACAAATAAATATTATAAATTCAACCTTCGTATTGAATTTTTATCTGAAACTATTTTATTTAATTATTTACATATATAATGCCTTAATAAATATATGAAAGGAATATGGTCCGGGTGCGGTCAAGAAAAACTCAAATAGTAGAAATATACTAATTTAATAAAAATTAGTATTTTGTTATCCATTTGTTACTATTACCCTTTACATTTACTATCTACTAGCTTTAATTTTTCTTATTATATCTTACTTTTTTACATTTTATACCCCTGTTATTTTGCACTTAGGTTTTTGTTTTCCTTTTGTAACTATGTGTTTGTATCTTTTTTAGCCCTGAAGAAGCCCTGCAACGTGGGGCGAAACGTTGGCTCATTAAATTAGTATATTTCTACTATTTGAGTTTTTCTTGACAGCACCCGGACCATATTCATTTCATCTTCACACACGGTCAATCAATAATCTTCCATTAATAAATATATGTTTGTACTATGTTAAATAAAAAATAAACTGCTTAAGTTAATTATTAGAAATGTATTTATACCGAATTTAGAATTTTAGAATATAAAATCTTAAACAAGAGTTAATTATCGAATTCATAGGTTGGGAAAATTCTTTAATTATTTAAAACACGGAGAGCACCAATATTCATCTGTTGCAGTTCTGAAATAATGTAAACGGAGAACAAACGTGTGGATCCAGTACAAGCGCACTTGTGCCCAAAAACCGACACTCAACAGTTCGCAAAAATATAGAAGTCAATCTATATAATCCATCCATGCACTTGCGCACGCTTGAAATTGCTATTGTTGTAGAGGCACCTTTAAATTCTCTCCTTACCAGAATTTTTGAAAATATGATTTAAATTAGCCAATGTATAAATCATTTTGAAATCCCTGAAATGTCGATTCCTCAGTTTGAAATATTAAACGCTGTTATTTTTTCTAACTTTTCCTGTTAGATCCCACGCGCGCATCAAGACGTGCCTTCTGCAAGAAGTGGAAGAACAAGTTGTTCTGTGTGTTTGGTCTTCGGACGTGACCCTTGCAAGTCTTGTAATCTTCCCTACGTGATCTTAGTGGCAAAAGGGTGCGTTGCTTTTATAAATATTCTTTGTTGTTCGAGGATGATTGTACTTCCGAGATATCATAGCATGCCTTTGGTGCACCCAGCAAACATCGAAAATTAAACTGAAAAATAAAATAAAATGTGGAAATATGTCTACATACGTATGTGAACATAACATGAACTGTAAAAAACATTTCTTTTACACTGTTCGTACACCTTTACTTCTTATTGTAATCAGTTTTCAATCGTAAATTTAATTGGATTAGATAAATTTGATGTTATTCTTTTTTTAATTGTCTAATATTTTCACTATTATGACTTGGCTAATATTTTGAAGGGAGCGCGGTGGCACCGCAACTATCTCCAAGGACACGGGATCGAATCCAGCTGGATAGAAAATTGTTTTCTGTTACACTGTAGCCGTAAGTCAATCCTGTGGGTTCTGGAGCCCTTCTGAGGTCCACTCACCCTCATAAATTGGTTAAAAATCTGGCGGTCGAGCCTTCTGACCAAATCACCTTGCACAACCGTTGGTCTGGTAACCCCTGATCCTTCATGGGTTGTAGCGGTAGAGATTTTTTTTTTTAATATTATAAAAATAATCTAACTTATTGTTCTCAAGTTGCGTCTAAATAGTTCAAGAACCCAGGAGGAGCCAGTTAATTCAGTGAAAACTTTGAATGGTTACGAGTAAAAATTGTTGAGTCTACCAAGGAATAAAAAATGGTGGATGTCGCAAAACTTAAAAAAATTAATTTTTCATTCAGTGATCTTTAAAACTACATATGATTCTTGGCAACCTAATAGAACATCGTTTAAAGAAGAGTAAATTTGAAAACAATATTAAACTAAATATTAGAATTGTAAAATTGAAGACTATATCTCAAAAACTATTAGTCGTACATATATCTGTCAGCACTCAAATTAAAGCTGGTTTAAAAGTAATAGTTCGAAAAATAGAAAATCAATTTATTTTAGCAAATATCATGAAAACTACTACTCCTACGAAGATGAACTTCATAACTTTATAGTGCATTTTGGCTTTAATTTGAGTAATAATTGACTGATGTACGTCAACTTGTTCCTGACTAGTGAGTGCATTTTTTACGAAATGTTGCTTTTTAAAAAACTAGATCTCGGGAACTATTAAAGGTTCCTAGTTAGTTCTATCAGGGCTCACATTTTATCAAATTAAGACTACTTTAAATGATGTTCGATTATACACTCAATTTACGTAAACAAAATTGAAAAATAATTTTTAATAGAAAAGTAGTTTTAAAATTTTTAAACTAATATATGTATTAGTTAGGGAGAGGGGTGGCTCAGTGAGTAAGGTATTATGCTACTAGTTTATAGGACCCGGTTTCGAAGCGCTGGCAGATAATTATTTATTCTTTTATTATAGCCGTGAGTCAACCCTGTGAGTCATAGAGCTCTCCTGGAACAAACTCAGCCTCTATAAAGTGGGAAAGAATCTGGTGATGGAACGTGATAATGAACAAACCTTTGTATATCCGTTATTATAGAAACTATATTTTGTACTGTACAGTACTGAAGTGTTGAACCACAGATAGTACAAGAACCCAAGAGGAGAAAAAAGGCAGTTACCTCACCCCAATTTTAGATTACTTTGATGAAAACTATGTGTAATTACTGGTCAAAATTGATGAGTCTGTTACGTTGAATAGTTCTCGAGATATAGGTTTTTAAAAAGCAACATTTCATAAAAATGTTGTAAAGGACGTACTGAAAGGTCAGTAGTTAGTGACTTTATTTTGAAAAATTTATATCTCAAAACCCATTTGACGTACTGATGTCTATTAGCAATCAAATTAAAGCTAGTTTAATGAGCTATGAAGTAGTTTATGATGTTTATCTTCATAGGAGTAATAGTTTTCATGAAATTTACTAATATAAATTGATTTATAGTTGTTCGGACAAATTTTTATTTGCCAAATTTATATTCATATGTGAATATCATAAAAACTACTTCCCCTCCGAAGATAAGTCTTATAAACTACTTTATATTAAGTTAAATTTCCTTTATTTTGAGTGTTGGCAGACATATGTGCGTCTTATGAATCTAGAGAAATATTTTTTTAAAAATCGAAAATTGTATACGAACAACTAGAAATTAATATTTTGTAAGTATATTTCCTCAAATATCATAAAAACTACTAGTCCTACAAAGATAAACATTATTAACTATTTTATAGTAAATTTAACTAGCTTTAATTTGAGCGCTGGGAAACATCTGTACGTCAAATGGTTTCTGAAATGAAGGTTTTCATAAATCATACGTATTGTCCGAACAAGTATAAATCAATTTATTTTAGCATATATCATGAAAACTACTATTCCTACGAAGGTAAAGGTCATAAACCTCTTTATAGTCCATTAAACTAGCTTTGATTTGAGTACTAATAGACATCTGTACGTCACATAGTTCCTGAGATATAGATTTCTCAAAATAAATTAACTAATTATTAATTTTTGAGTAGATGTTTAAGAAATTTTGCTTTTTAAAAGCTATATCTCGAGAACTATTGGACGTAAATAGCTCATTTAAGGCTAATATTTCAGCAAATTTACTCTTCTTTAAATAATGTGCTCTTAGGTTTTCTAGTGTTGTTGGTAGTTTTTAAGATATAGAGCTCCGAATGAAAAATTAATGTTTTTTTAAGGTTTTGAAACAGCCGCCATTTTTTATTCCCACAACCTATACTTTGCAGACTCGTCAATTTTGATACTACTACTAGTATAATACATAGTTTTCATTAAAGTAGTCAAAAATTGAGGTGAGTTTACTGTTTTTTTTTCTTCCCGGCTCTTGTACTATGACGCTTTATGGGTTGTGCTGGTACACATATTTTTTTTTTTTCCCATCTATAAGTCAATTGTAACGTTTTAAATTTGATTTTAGAGATATAATTATTTAGGTTATCAATGCGCATATCTTTTAATAATCAAATTGACAATAGGTATTATTAAAATATAATTAATTCTGAAGTGTTGAAGTGTTTACTTAAGATATTCATGTATCGGTCATTATATTAATTAATTACGAATACTTCAAAAATATTATTTGTTGATTAAAAAACAGTTGTTATTTCACGATAAATTGTTATGTAATTGATGCAATTGAAAAAATAAAATAAAATGATGCCGTTGCGTCGGAAGCGGAATATATGTAATATCTGAGCCAAACTTAAAATAATATTGAATAAAATTTTCAAAAAACAATTCTTACTTTCACGAAGCTATGTATATATATATAGAATATACAGTAAGGAGAAGTATCAGGATAGCGCAAAATTTTTTAGTAAGTCTATAACAACATTTATACACTATTATTATGATTGAATTATTATTTTCATTTCAATTAAATTCCGGTGCTATGCGCGCAGCACATAACTTTGCCTTACCAGTCTAATTTGAGCTGATATCAATCTTCGCTCGATTTAAAACAGTTATATTTATATTATCCTCTAAATTTTAAAAAAATCAATTTTGAAAATATTAAGAATGATTTAAGGAAGTTATCCAATCAACTGAAGAACTTAAATGTTAGATTAAGTAAAATAAAAAAGATTGATTATGTAATAAGTATGATGCTTAAAAAAATATATATAGTATTGAAACGAACTGACACACTACGCATGGGCCACACAGTCAAACTCGTGAAGACAAGAACTTTTATTTATGCTTTTTCGTCATAATCCATTACCTTCATGACTTTATTTGTTATATATTATAAATATTGTTATTTCTAAAATCTCTGGCTCTCCAACGGTATATAATACGTCAATATTACTACTCTTATTTTTCGGAGACGTATTTCCAACCTATAAAGTGTATAACAACATTTATACATTATTATTATCATTAAATATAACAACCTTTCCTTAGTAATATGATTATTAATTTTATTGTCACAGTATTCAATTATATGAACTATACTTTGAAAACACAAGTAACCTGGTAGATAAAGTATTTTAAAATACTTTTTGCCCAGGACAAGTAGAAAGATAGTATTTTTTTAAAACCAGTGATTTTTTTAAAATTTATTAAATATTGCTATTTTCTTAGTGAATTTAACACCCTCTGGACTGAGGGCACACCACTGAGAGCAGTTATGATCACGCTGGCTATATCGGTGCACCAAGTCTTCGAGGGATTGGCCGTTGGACTTGAAGGGCATTCCAATCAAGTCTGGATCTTGACTGGGGCTATAGCCGCACATAAGGTAAAATAATATTATATCATATATATATTTATTTATTTAATTATACATTTTTTTTTTGGTTGTCCGCATTTATATAAGTTTTATTAATTGAGTTTTACCGTGCAAAAAATAAATCTACTGAACGAATTAGAGTTCCCAAATCCTTCATAAAATCCTTAGTGTTTCTTGCTGTCACAAAGTGACCACAATATTCCATTAGATGCAGATTTGGCCCGAAATAGATATATAGTTCTTTTAATTCCAAAATCCTTACCCACAAAACTAGTTATTAACTTTTTATTCAAAAGAATCCTTGATAACTTTCCGAGACTTTTGAAAAGAAGATGGCCGCAAAGGATATTATCATGTTTTCTAATTCATAAATTATCACATTTAACTTTGTATTTTATTATTAGTTGTAAATTGCAATAAATAAATAATAAAAGTAAATATAATAATAATTCTGTTTCATTGCTTAGGCTGTGATCGCCCTGTGCATCGGGGCCGAACTCTCCAGCGCTCCGTTCTGGGGCGCCACCACACTCATCAGTATCTTCACTCTGGCTACCCCCGTTGGGATAGCAATGGGCATCATCCTCTCTGGGGGCACCGCAATGGGGCTCACCGCCTTCATCCTCCAAGGCATGGCCGCCGGCACCCTCCTCTTCGTCATTTTCTTCGAGGTCCTCCGTCCAGAAGGGAACGGCTCCATCAAGAACTACATGGCCACCCTCGTCGGCTTTATTGCTATGCTCACCCTTCTTTACTTCTTCGAGAGTTAAAGAGTCTTGACTCGAATTATTAATTGTAATCTGAATTTTGATGTATTCTCTGGGAAGATAAGTGAAAGTTTCGCAGTACAGGAATTGAGACTGTGATGTGTTTTAGTGTTAAGTGTTTAACTTATAACGTTAAAATAATCATCATTAATATCCTGATATTATATCTTAAAACTTTTAAGATACCATACTATTTACACATGTATTATATACCATCTGAGTGCAGTTCGCTTATCCCAAAGAAACGAGTGGAAAGTCAAAAGGGATATTATAATACTTTTTAGTAGAGTTTTTTTTAAATATATGTCTTACAATTTTTTGTTTTTCATAGTTCCTGATCTTCTTCTGATGATTAAATATTTTTGCTAAAGCTTGAATTACAGCATAGTTGCATTTTAAAGAGGTTTCTATTACAATATTTTATAATTTATATTAATTCGGAATATTTTCCAATCAATAACTAGGTAATGAGACACCTTTTTGGATTGAACTTACACTAAATCTAAAATGAAAATTTAATCATCTCTTAACTTTTACCCTCTTTGAGTATACTCCTAAAGGTGTAAGTTGAATCAAGGAGGAATTTGTAAGATTTTTCACAAATTCAAAAATTTATCTCGTTAGAAAATCGTTTATTTTTGATAACTCTAATTTCTCAATGAGGCAAGACGTTTTATATCCTTTCAATGATGTCCTTTTTACGATTTTTCGTAACATAACATTTTGAATTGATTGTAAACGTTAACAGGGTGAACAATACGTCATATAACGTCAGTCGTGGCACACATTTATCTTATTTATGTCAATATGTATTCTTTGGACAGTAAAACAACATTCCTTGATACCTATGTAAAAAAGTAAAAGTATGCAAATTGGATCTACAAATTTTTCAGCTAAGTCTTCAACTTATTTGAAAATTATATTTTCAATTTAAACTTACATAAATATATAAAGTGTAATATACTTTCTCAATTATTTTATAAATATTTTATATTATAATTATACATAAATGGTATTAATTTAAGATTTTTTTCCCCTTTGTACCATAATTTTTAAGCGATGAACTGATGAGTTGACACTTTTCTAAACTTAATCTTTTAGTCAAGTTTAGTGTCAATATATCACCAGAAAATAATAAGACTTTTGAATATCTGTTATTTTTTGTTTTTAAGTTAGATTGTTTACAGAAGACGTTTGTGATGAAGAAAATAAAATGCATTTATTATTTCTATATTCATTTATGTACTTTTGCTTCATCCTTAGCAGGATCTTAAGGGACCATGGTCAATCGGATTGACAGTAAAATAAAAAATAGAAGCTCAGATTGAAGGATAAGGCAGACTTTTCAGAATGCTATCCATAATCCATCTGCCTTAATCTTGCAATTTAAACCTTTTATTTTTGTATTTACTGTAATTATTGTTGATTGAGCATGTAGGGGTTCCTTTACATCATACTGCTGTCCAGTCAGTATTCTCAATATTACTATAAACGCTGACCACGCATACAAGAAAGTAGCTGTTATAATAGACTGTAATCATGTAACTTCTGTTGGTTTTTTTTATAAATAAATATTTTTATTAATTGATATCAAATCAAAGCAACGTGGGAACGGTTTAGTAATGAGTAAATAATATAGAATGTAATTGTATGTAATATTTTAATAATAAAAAAAATCCTTCACAAGATATTACCCCTTTCCAAAAGATCTAATTTCCTCAGCCCTCTCTTCAAATGTATTAACAATGTAGAAAAAGAGGTTACTCTAAATCCGTTTTTAAATCATGATATCAAAGTAACGAAAAAAAAAAAAAATTAAAAATAAACCTTCACCAACACACATTATCAACTCATAGTTTATAGCTTCTAATGAGTACCAGTACCAAAAATGAACACCAGGCTGCAGCACCTCGCTGGTCGCAGATTAACGCAAGATTCAATTGAACTAAAAATAAATTCAATTAAGTAGAAAATCCAATTAAATCCAAATCCAATTAAGAAGGTACTTAAGGGAAAGTTTTTTTTAAAAACACCCTGTCAGACTATTTCAATGAGGACCAGATGATATTAAACAGTATTTAATTCTACATTGACATGGTGAGTTAAATTAAAATCATTTTTGAGAAAATTGAAAAAAAATGTGAAAATTAGATTCTATAAAGTCGCACCCTATTAGTACTACCCTTCTAATTCATGTATCCTCTTCCATTCCAGCGCCTAAAAAGAAGGTGGCTACGAGCCCTGCTAGTGTAAAAACGTCATTAGACTGCTACCAATGGATAGTTCACTACACGCCTGTATCCCTCCATTATAATTGAGATCAAATTTACTGAATGTATTAGAACGTACAGTTTTGAATTTCAATAAATATATTAAATAAAAATATATATACATATATAAAAATATATATAAGTGGCACTTCCTTTAAGTCGACGTTATCAAAATATGTAATTTCAGTTTTTTTATGATTTTTTTGTTTTTGAGCTAAGCTAGTCACTGGACCATTTTGTTTTACTAAGGCGAACTCAAAACAAGTATTACCGTCCAAATCTCATGTTTGACATTTTTTGCAGTCGCGTTAGTTCCCTTTTGAAAATATCAAAAGTAGATAAAGCAGACCAATCTACAGAATATTTTTTTTTTTTTTTTTTTTTCGGCCAAGACTCCTATTGGAGTCCTATACTGCCTAACCATGGGTTGGGGGTCAAAGTTCTTCATTTTGTGGGACCGCCACTCAATGAAAAAAGTCAACGTCCCAGGCCGGATTCGAACCGGCACCGCCAATAGACATCAAATTGGTAAGACTGTGTCTTGACCACTGAGCTATGGGCGGCCCTACAGAATATTAGGTTGGTGCATATGAAATATCAGATTTTTTTTAAAAATGCAAATATTATCTTCCTGTTTTCTTTACGCTCTTGTTTTTGGCATAACCTCCTTTATAGTCTATCTATCCGTGGCGCTACAGCCCAGTTTGGACCTTGGCTTCCTCAATGAGCCTTCGCCATGTAGCTCAGTTTTGTGCGGCTGCTCTCCAGTTGCGGATACTCAGAAGTTCTCTGGAATCCCTAATGACGGCATCCTCCCATCTAAGCCTTGGCCTACCTCTTCCTCTGGTCCGATGCAGCCTACAGTCCAGCAACCTCCTCGGGATCTCAACCGCTGGCATCCGACGACATGGCCAGCCCAGCGAAGCCTCCCCAGCCTAAGTGCCGCATCACATCACCCTCACCGAACAGCTCAAAGACCTCCCTGATGGTTCGCCTCCTCCACTTCTCGCCTACCTTGACATCGCCAAATATTTGGCGTAGAATTTTTCTTTCAAAGACGAAGATCTCTTTTTCTTCAGCACTTGTCAGGCTCCAGGCTTCCGATCCGTAAGTGAGGACTGGCCGGATTAGTGTCTTGTAGAACTGCCATTTGGTGCGGCCAGTGGCAGCTCGACTACTCTAGTGCTTCTTGAGTCCAAAATAGCATCTTTTGGCCTTCATAAGGCGCTAGCTTGTTTCCAGGATGATCCTGTTATCGCTGCTGACTACTGAGCCTAGATAAGTGAACTGATCAACTCATTCAAACGTAGATGGACCCATCTTCATCTCCTTACCAACAGCAGCCACTATGCCAGGTCCAGCTCGCATGTATTTAGTTTTTCCCTGGTTAACCGTCATGCCTATTTCTTCTGCGTTTATAGCCGTACTGCCCATAAAATCCGATATTCCGGTACTTTTTTTTTGTATGAGCATAAACTTGGTAATATTGTTGCATAGCTTTACGAAATATAAACCAGGCGTTTTGTGAGAATACTGTTAAAGATCGAAAAGTGAAGTGTTAGTTTGAAAAAATTCTGGTGATTTTTCATTACAAAACGAACCGCGAGGAAGACCCAAAACCACCGCATACATCACATAAAACAGTTGCGACATTAAATGAATTGAAACATGAAGTTTTACAGCACCCAGCCTATTCACCAGATCGCCTACCGAGTTTAATTTTTTTAAACATTTAGATCCGCTTTTACGGGCTAAACATTATAAAAATGAAGTCTGCCTGAAAAATTTGATATCTGAATTTATTGGTTCTAAAGATAAGATTTTTTTTTAGACAGGCATCTTTGATTTAACGTCTCTCTGGGAAAAGCATATTGAAGCGAATGTATCATATTTTGATTAAATAAATAGCTTGTGAAAAAAAAATATGCAGTTTTATATATTCTTCTAGCTAACTAATACTATGGGTCGAATGGAGGATAGTAATTTGAATTTTTATTTTTTATGTTCATATTCACAAAATTCGGTGCATATTCTTTTGGATTTTGGTATTTAAATTTTAACTTTAGTTTTACCAAAGGAAATCTTAAATAACTGAATGATACACAATTTTGATCCACATTACTCTCAGCTTTTATTCTCAAACAACTCTCCAACGTTTCGGCCCTCAGGCCATTTTCAAGGAGACAACCTTAAATTCAGGGCCGAAACGTAGGAGAGTTTTTTGAGAATAAAAGTTGAGAGGAATATGGATCAAAATTGTGTATGTTAATAATGAAATAAACCACTCTCAAACAGTCATAAATAATTAACTGAATGATTTTAAATATTTCTTTACAATTATAGGCAGCTAATTTTTTAATAGTCTTAATTTTTAAAAATAATATTTAAATTAATTGTCTGATATTAAAAAAAAAGGAAGAAAAACATGTATACCGATACATATTAAATATATATTACATTAAAAAAAAAAAAAATCTGCAACACTACAACCCATGAACGGTCAAGGGTGCAGATCTTTGTAAGGAAGTAATGTAACTAGACCAATGGTTGTGCAAGAAGATGATTTAGTTAGAATCGACCACATGATTTTTCTCACTTCCTGAGGCTGGGTGGACCACGGAGGCCTCCCAAACCCAAAAGGCTGATTCACGGGTACAATGAAACAGAAAATGATTATCTGCCACACTCGGATTCAAACCCAGGTCCTTGGAGTAAATAACACAATGAATATATATTATATATATTTCAAATATACACTATATGATAAATTCAATATATTATATTGCTTGTAGAAAATATGTTCTATAGTCATTGCCCCTTTTCGTATTTATTCCGTTTCTGCATGGCATTGTAGTATTGCTGGTTGTGTATTCTTATCAATGAAGGCGCTTTATTACCTAATCAGCTAAGTCTATATTCTGAATTATTTTAATTTTCATCAAAATAATTGGTTTATAATAAATAAATAAATATATGTGAATTATTATATGTGAGGTATTTTTTAATATAGTCATTTTAGTGATAAATTACTCTTTTGAATAATAAAATCCAACACCTCTATAGTCTATTGTATATGCTGTGTGTCTTAAATAGAAAATATAATCCAGATTATTAACAACTGTATGAAGATGTTACAAATATTATTGAATAAATAAACATTGTACAAAATGTTCGGATTTCGATTATATATACTATTTTACTCTCCGCTATAACTTAAGAAATGATAAGGTAATTGATAAAAAAAAAATTGAGATCCAGGCAAATTAATTTTCTATTTTTTTTTTTAAATACAGTCAAAATTCATTTTATTTACTTAAAAGTTTCACAATTTTCATTTATCAAAAAATTAAGTTTTTCTACCATGAAATTTACCATTAGAGTTATTGACTGTCGTTTTTCTAAAATAAAAACACCACATTGATTTTGCAACGAACGCACACTGTAACAAACAATGGACTAAGCTGAAAAATTTTAATTTTAAATAGTCTAGTTACATTAAGAAACCTTTCTCGAGATTATAATCGTATAAAAATTAAAAAAAATGTATTCCTATTTTGATCAAATAACGCATACGTAGTATTGCAAACAAGATGGTGTCCTCGAAATTAGTTTCCTACCTGTTATCAGATCAATTCTTGCTGACTGAAGATATAGCAATGCTATTATTAAACAATCCATGAGGAGATAATATTAAAACTGCTCCTTTTTTTTTTTAAACAACTGCTAATAATCTTTTATAAATAAATAATTTCTTATTACATATCTTAAATTATTCTTTACTATGTCCGAATTTAATTTTTAAGTCCACAAATTTAATGCACCATAACCTAAAAAGCTCCCAAAACTCCTGGTCAAAATTTCTAAAGCATAAAGTTTATTGTGCTGTGTGCAATTTGATTTAAAGAATTTCATCGATTCAATTTTTGGGCTGAACATTTTTAATGATTTTAAATATATTAGTAACGAATTGATTCAGATAAAATTAAATTGTAGCTATTAAGGTAGCTGACTAATTTTTTTTTTAAATATGGACTTACGCCACTTTCAAAATTGAATTGCTCATATATTAGGTGGGAAAGGTTATTCACTAAAACAACTTTATGAAATCATTTTTCATTACATACATTTTTATTCATACTAACTGCGACGTATGCCGACGACACTGGTATCGTTTCGAGAAACACAGACCCTTTACAGATCATTCTAACACTACACCATAGACTAAAAAACAAAAAAAAGATACAGACATGGTGCATACGATGGAAAATTAAGATTAACCACGCCAAGTCGTATGTCACATTTACTCTACGACACAGAACATACCCTTCAGTTTATATTGACAATCACCCTACACCGCGGACAAACACTGTAACTTATTTAGGACTTATATGACAGAAGGTTGACATGGGGCCCATACGTCAAGACAAAACCTAAAACGCCAAATTTCCGACTGAGAGAATTAGGTTCCATACTACAGTAACGTTCATAATTATCCATCAGACAGAAGCTAAAAATTTTCAATCGCAATTTTTAATACTGGCTACGAACTCACCAGTGACCATTCACACCGACCTACGCATTCTAACTGTAACATTTCAATAAATTTATTCGACAGATGACTACACATAACATCCCTGACGTAATTTAGTGTAGGCTGAAGAGGAGTTGGATGAGGGACCTTCTAGCGTAATAAAATAATTTACTTAACGTCAGGATGCTGTCTCCCGCATGCCAACTCATGCCATGCATGAATAGTACAGCTTATTTCCTGATTGTAAACGAGATTTACAGGTGCAAATAAAAAATTGAAATGATAATAAAAAAATATATTTTGATTCAGAATATTTACTCTAATTTTTTATATATTTTCCCATTGTTTTATAGATTTTTCTATAAAAATTCAGGGCTTTGTGAAGAAGTTTTTTGACAAGTTTTAGACAAGTATTATGCCAATATTACTGAAGTAAGATGTAGGATCTGATGGTTTCACCTCTGGGTAAGAAGGAGAAATGATTTATTCGTGCCATTAACCACCACACTGAAACAAATATTTTTTTTGCCAGTTAACATCTTTGTTTCAATTTGACAGCCTTGACAAATCCCTGCAAATTGGAGTGAATCGTTGGTTAACAATAAATAGTTTTCTTTTACTATTTCGATACCTTTATTGACTTTTATTGGATGCAAATTTGACTTTGACATTTTCTGGTCTTCCGTTGATATTTAACTACACCTGGCCAAATGCTTGTTCCGTTTTGACATGAGCTTATGACTCAGGGGCACTTCGGACCTCCACGAGGCTCACCCACTCCATTTAGGTTGGTCCTCTTTTGTGATTAAGTGGAGGTGTGTTAATTTGGAATGTCCTATTCTTACTCTTGCAACTAACACTTCTTCTCTTCTGTTTCCCCTTATAACACTTGTCACATTTTGTGTGTTTTTTAATATTTCTTAGCTTATGGGTGAGTGGTACGTCAGTCCACATTGAATCCCAACTTTTTCGGATTCAGTTCCTTAAAAATGCCTTTATGTCTTTCGGCTCGTAAATTTGGAGTGGTGGAACGTTCATTGTAGCAGCCTCTTTACCCGCTTTATCCGCTGCCTCATTTCCAGGTATTCCTGAGTGCCCTGGAGTCCAGAGAAAGGATACACTTTTTTAAAGATGTTTTAGCATGGCTATATAGTTGTGAATTATGTCTATCGTAAGTCCGGTTTGACTGAAGTTTGATAGACTCTGGAGTGCAGACATTGAATCTGTACAAATGAGTATGTTTGAATATTCAATTTCTATGGAAAAATGAAGTGCTGTTGAAATCGCCTGAAGTTCAGATGTAAATATTGTTGAGTATGTAGGTAATTTATATATTTTGGGTGTCCCATGTATTATTATTGCAAAACCAACATTTTCATTTTGTTTGGAGCCGTTAGTGTAAATTATTTCTTAATTTGAATATTTTTATATCTTCTTTAAGAATTTAATTTTATTTGAGTCGTGGTTCTGGCGTTTCATAGTTCGATCTATTTTGTAAGACTGGCATTTCCAAGGGGGCAATCTATAGATAGAATCAGCTTGGTTTGTAGGCATGCCATAAATCTCTCTTATGATTTCTCTCTGTCTTATGCCTAATGGAGCGTTCCGTGAAAGATTCATTTCATATTTTCTCATGCAACGAGGTTGAAATATATGGGGGTACGCAGGTTTAGACAAAAATATAACATTGAACGGGAGAAAAATAATAATAAAATAAATAAATAAAATAATAAATAATCACATTCAAAAATAAATATAATAGAACAAATATAAGCACAATTAAATGGGGTATGAATGGCGTTGATGACCAGTGATGATTGACGCCACTAAACTAAAACAAACTAACAAACCGATGCCTGCCGTCATATACAATCCACTTTTCATCATACCTGATTATCTTTTCGAACAAATGCTATGGACTTAAATTGTTGAGGAATTATCAACACTTGTAACTAGATTAGTAGTTAGTTAATTTATTTTGAGAATTCTATGTCTCAGGAACTATGTGACGTACAGATGTCTATTAGCACTCAAATTAAAGCTAGTTGAATAGACTATAAAGAAGTTTATGACCTTTACCTTCGTAGGAATAGTAGTTTTCATAATATTTGCTAAAATAAATTGATTTATAGTTGTTCCGACAGTAAGTTTAATTTATGAAAATCTTCATTTCAGAAACCATTGGACGCACAGATGTCTGCCAGCGCTCAAATTAAAGCTAGTTAAATTTACTGCAAAATAGTTAATTATGTTTATCTTTGTAGGAGAAGTAGTTTTTAAGATGTTTCTCAAAATAAACTCACAAAATGTTAATTTCTAGTTGTTCGTATAAAGTGTTGGATTTTTGAAAACATATATCTCTAGATCTCTAAGATGCACATGTCTGCCAACACTCAAAATAAAGGAAATTTAACTAACTAAAAAGTTACTTATCTTCGTAGGGGTAGTAGTTTTTATGATTTGCACATATGAATATAAATTTGGCAAATGAAAATTTGTCTGAACAACTATAAATCAATTTATTTTAGCACATTTCACGTAAACTATTACTCCTATGAAGATAAACATTATAAACTACTTTATAGCTCATTAAACTAGCTTTAATTTGAGTGCTAATAAACATCTGTACGTCAAATGGTTTTTGAGATATAAATTTTTCAAAATAAAGTCACTAACTACTGATCTTTCAGTATGTCCCATACATTTTTCCGAAACGTTGCTTTTTGAAAAGCTATATCTCGAAAAATATTGAACGTAAATATTTCTTTTAGGGCTCATATTCTAGCCAACGGTTGAGCTAGGAGGTGATTTTGCCAAAATCAAGCTCGACAGCCAGATTTTTACCTAATTAAGGGTACTCGCCAGTATCATGGGGTTAGATGGATCCCGGAGGCTGACTCACGGCTACAGTGAAACATAATATAATTATCTACCACAGCCGGGTTCGAACCCATGTCCTTGGAGTTATTAGCGTAGTGCCTTACCTCTGAAATCAATTAATATAAATGATTATTTGAGAAGAACTAATGTTAATTATGTTTTTTATCCAATATCAGCGTTAGTTACCGTATGCAACAATGGTATTTGAAATGGTGTGTAAAGAAATATTCTATTCGTGATGTAAAGTTATTCATAGATTATGATGTAGCCTACCTGCTTTATCTCTGTCTTGTGTTAAAGAAAAATGTAAAAAAAAAATCCTCTGTGAGCAATAGATTAAAATATATCCTTCAAAACAAAACAATTAAGATTGTTTCTTATAGAGTTGGATTTCCTTGCGGGAATTCCTGAAAACACGGTTAAGGTTTTGCCTGGTACGCTTCACCTGCGATTACCAGGAACAGATGAAGATATTACCTATGAATTATTCATGCAACTGTAGGACACGGCAAAAGTGGATAAGGAACGTTTCAACTATAAAATTATTTTTCATCTTAGATGATGTTTTCATAGAAATATATAGTATTTTACGATTTTTTTTAGAAAGTATCTTATATCGCTTATTTGATAATGATAATTCCCTGATTTCTTATTTTTTTATTTAATAAAGTTGCTATTTTGTCTTAAACTATGCATTAACAGTAACTGGCATGATATCATTTCAACATTAACAAACGCTATGTATATCTATTCAGTGCGAGTGTTATTTTAATTTATATCATTTGTTTGTCATTTAAGCAATTATCTATTATGAGTCATATTCTTTATCGTTCATGCGCAGTACCTAATTGCAAAAATATTACTATAAAAACTCCACAAAATTGCCTTAATTTCCGAAATTTTTATTAGAGATTGTTTACTTAATATCCAAAATTTTTATTAGTCCTTTTTGCCTTAATTTACGAACTGAAATGTATAGCTATTGAAAAATGGTGTACTTGTGCTAAAATTTTGAGTGATTTAGAAATTCAAAGGGTTTATTTACAGTCTGTTTGTTATCCTGTAAAATTGAATGAAGAATTAGTACGATGAATTAAAAAAACATTAAAATTAAATATAATTATTTACTTGTTAAAATCTTTTTTATATTAAATAGTTCTACTATTTTATTATATATTTATTTAAAAATAAATACTTTTATTTCAATATTTCGATATTCTTATTACACAGCGTGTTTCAGGGTTAAGAGACCAAACTGAATATATGAACTAAGGCCCTCAAAACAAGAAAAAATTTCCTCTGAAGGTATGTGCGTAAACGCTTTGTTTAGGAGATATTCACACCTACGGATTTTCATTGATATGAATTATTTAGGTTATATAAAATAAATAAAACCTATTTATTTGTTCTAACTACTTTATTAATTAAATGTAAACATTAAGATTCATATTAAATATTGTGTAAAGTGGAGGTATGTCCGCAAACACTTTGTTTAGGAGATGGATTATATAGAATACTGGTATGGCCTTTTATCTCTAACAGTATAAAAATTATTGGCAACATAAGGATTAATACTATTTGGAATTAGCATTAGGAACTGTCAATAACATTTACCAGTTTTTAAGAGGATTTTGCAGAGTACTCGTCAGTATGCCTTAAATTTATATTAATGGTGAATATGCCGATATGGTGTTTTTTTTTTGTTTTTTTTTAGGTCCTTAATTCATATTTTCAGTTTGGCCACTTAATCCTGAAACACCCTGTATAAAAATCCCATCCTACTGATTATTAAGGAAGGAATTCTGCAATTATATTGCATCAACAACGCCATACATTCAATAAGTTGCATAAGGAATATATAGACCGTTGTATTTATTTGAATTGCAGAGTAGTCTCGTAACGATTACTAATTAATTATAGAAATAAAACTATATAAAACAAGTGGTCAATTAGACGTGTTCGTGTTACGAATTGAAGATTTTCAATGAATAATTAATTGAATTTGTTACATATAGTGTACATTCACTGCATAAGAATTGCGATTGTAGATATCCTTGATGTTATATGATTTTTTACTTTATTTAACATTTAAATAGCACTTTAATATGCCCTGTTTCATTTCACTTAGCGAAAAATATTTTAAAAAGTGCGAAAAATATTTTAAAAAATATAAATAAAAAAATTTAAAATAGAAAAATAGTTACGGAGTGAGGCAGCAATTCAGAAATATACTCAGTCTTTCGGAAACAACCATATGAATGATGTTTTCGTATTTTGTAAGACTCTACTCAGGATATTCACTTTAACCATTCACTGAACAGTAATTAACCATTAGTTTAATAAACCAGTATTTTTAGAAATATATCAATTTACTGTTCATCAACGAAAATTTTTGGATGTTTTGAAATTTTTTTACCATTTTGTATTTTATTGATCACTTTAAAAACTTTTTTTTTTATTTATTAATATTTACAACTGTTTAAAAAATACAACAATTAAATTTGATCATAATGACATAATGATATGATACAGCATGTAGAGAAACTACCCAGTAGTAGAACTCTAAAAACAGTTTACAATATAAGATCACGAGGCCAAGCGCCTCGGAGGATTGTCAGGAATGGAAGAGGAAGCAAGGTTAGAAACTAGTGGGTTTGGGAGGTTAGGGAGTTTATTATGGAAGGAATAATATCGGGTTCGGGCTAGATCGGTTACATAAGGAACATTTAGGTCTTTATGGATGGTTTTATTAGTAACAAAATAAGGAGCATTGAGGATTTTACGAAGGATTTTGGATTGTAAAGATTGGATACGAGAGGAATTCGAAGGTATAGTAAATAAAAAATAAAACATTTTTTTTCAGATGTGCCATTATTGAATCTGTAAGTCCAAAAAAAAAAAAAAAAAAATGTATTCCTTTTTAAAAATAATAAAAGTCAACGCCTCATTCATTAGGCATCTGGAATAAATTCCAGCTGTAGAATAATAAAATATATAAGAAAATATGCGGATAACCTTGATGAATGAATTTTAATTTTCTGACTTTTCGTAGCAAAGCGACGATATATAGTGCTCTTTCCATCATTAGGGATCCCCAACGATACGAATCCCTACGGTCAGTGGGAATGAAGGGAAAGATGGATTCAGATTGATCATAAAGGGGCAATACAGTTGAGTCACCGAGAAATTTTTAGCATTCGATCATTCTAAATTTCAAGTGGAGGGGGCTCTGAGAAAGTGGAGGGGAGGCTCCGCGTGTTTCACTTTATTATTACAGCCGAAAGCCGAAATAATGACCTAATAATAAATAGAGATTGCACAAGAGCATTACTGATCGGTATTTCATTTACTATTTATTGTCAGACGTACTGATCCATATAGTACAAGAACCCAAGAAGAGAAAATAGGCAGTTATTTCAACCCAATTTTTGTTTACTTTAATGAAAACTATGTATAATTACTACTAAAAATTTATGAGTCTGCCATGTATAGGTAAGGGATATAAAACAAGGCGGCTGTTTCAAAATCTTTAAAAAAAATTAATTTTTTGTTCGGAACTCTATATCTTTAAACGATAGAAAATCTAAAAGAACGTCATATAAATTAGAGTAAATTTGCTAAAATTTAAGCCCTAATAGAGCTATTTGCGTTCAATAGTTCTGAAGATATAACTTTTTAAAAAGCAATATTTCATAAAAATGTTGTACAGAACGTACTGAAAGATGAGTAGTTAGTGAATTTATTTTGAAAAATCTATATCTCAAAAACCATTTGACTTACAGATTTCTATTAGCACTCTAATTAAAGCTAGCTTAATGAGCTATAAAGTAGTTTATGACGTTTATTATCAGGAGTAGTAATTTTCATGAAATTTACAAAAATAAATTGATTTATAGTTGTTCGGACATATTTTCATTAGCCAAATTTATATTCACATGTGAATATCATAAAAACTATTACTTCTACGAAGATTAGAGCTATAAACTACTTTATAGTAAGTAAATGTTCCTTTGTTTTGAGTGTTGGCAAACATATGTGCGTCTTATGAGTCTAGAGATATATTTTTCAAAAATCAAAAATTTTATACAAACAACAAGAAATTAACATTTTGTGAATTTATTTTGTCAAATATCATAAAAACTACTACTCCTACAAAGATAAACGTAATTAACTTTTTTATAGTAAATTTAACTAGCTTTAATTTGAGTGCTACGTCACATAATTCTTGAAATATAGATTTCTCAAAATAAATTAGCTAACTACTGATAGTACAAGAGCCCACGAGGAGAAAAAAGGCAGTTTTCACCCCAATTTTTGATTAATTAATTGAAAACTAGGTATAATTACTAGTCAAAATTGACGAGTCTGCCAAGTATAGGTAGGGGGAATAAAAAATGGCGGCTGTTTCATTGAACTAGTACATATCATTAAAATAGTACATTAAACTAGCTTTAATTTTATTGCTAATAGACATTTGTACGTCACATAGTTCCTGAGATATACATTTCTCAAAATAAATAAATTTATTTATAAATTTCAAAATAAATTTAAAATTTTATTTCAGTAGGTTCTTATGCAATGTTGCTTTTTTGAAGTCTATATCTCGAGAATTATTGAACCTAAATAGCTATATTAGGGTTTTCATTTTAGCAAATTTACTTTAATTTAAATGATGTTCTTTTAGATTTTCTATCGTTATTGGTAGTTTTAAAGATATAGAGTTCTGAATAAAAAAATATTTTTTTTAAGGTTTTGAAACTGCCGCTATTTTTTATTCCCCCTAACTATTCTTGACAGACTCATCAACTTTGACAAGTAATTATACATAGTTTTTATTATAGTAATCAAAAATTGGGGTGAGATATCTGCCTTTTTTTCTTCCCGGTTCTCGTACTAATATGGCGTCCTTATGATTGCTGTCATTCAAAATAAATGTAAATGACAACAGTTTTTATTAATCTAAAATCATAATATTACACATTTTGAAGTCTATTTAAAAAATAATTAGTGTACTAATTATATTTAAGAGTTACAATCTCTTAAATATAATATATATAAGGGTTTTTTTTCTTAATAACAAGATTTTAAATTTTCTAAAAATATGTTCTTTATAATGTAGAAGAAGTGATGACATTTTATTCGAACAGTAAATATATTGATAACAGTTCACAAGGTAAAGGTTAGGATTGTTATCTCGGTAACTTACGCTCTCATAGTTATATTCCCTTCTACATATGACTGTAGAATACTTCGATATTTTTTTTAAAAAACTACATTTATAATACATTTAAAATTTTTTTTCAGTTAACGAGCGACACAAATACGAAGCCTGAAATAGCTATTGAATCACATTATAGCACAATTTTTTTTCCTCGACTTCTGTTTGTTAGATGTCTTTGGAACGTTTTGCAGCGGAGATATTGGCTTCTGAATGGGCGTAAATTTTGGCTTCATCCTCCTCGCAAAGTTTCTGGGCTTTGGTAGAGGAGAAGTTGAGGAGGAGTCGCTGAGGAACGAATCGGAGTCACATTTATTTCTGACTCTTTTACGCGGCACCTTGTTGCGTGGTATGTTGTTACTCTCGGAATTTGTACTCTCATCTCCCGTACTACAGATGGACTCGTTGGGCAACAGCAAATCGCTCCTGGCCAGAACTGACTGGATGTCTTCCATGTTCTCTTTTGTTGAAGGGCTTCCATCCCGTTGGGTTTTAGGACTGTCACTGATATTTCCACTAGGTCCCTTGTCTAGGCTCGAATATGAAAGACTTTTTTCAATCATCGGTGCTGCGCATTCGTAAACGAACTCTGTTTCTTTCTTTTTCAGATCGGCTTGCTCCCCTTCAAGTTTGATTGAAGCCACATTATTACCATCGGAGTTCAAACAATTATTATTCTTTATATCAACATCGTAATTTTCTTCTTGCCTTATTCGATCTTCTACCACTGAAACTTCTTTCGCAATCAGTTCCTTTCTTCTGTCAAAGTCGCCTATCTCGTTTGTTTGTCCTACATTATCCAGGATCGACTTTGCCTGAAGATAAAATTCCTCACCTACTTCTTTGATTTCATCGGGGATCCCTTGCGATGAATCTTCCGAACACAATGACCCAAAAGATGCCCTTCTGTTAATTGAATTGGTTATTTCTTTGGGGTATCTGGGTTTGCGTATGTACTCCGTTCTAAATGTGTTCAAACACGATTCACAAGATGTTTTCAACCTCTTTTGTGTCCAGATTTCCCGGGGCTCACGCTGCAACGACTCGCTTGAAATATTTCCTTTGCAAGCTGTGCAAGAACTGCCCGATGAACTGCTGTCACTGGAATGCCCCTTTCCCGAATAAGTGACCAGAACATCGGGTGTGGCTAAATAATTGACTTTTGGCACAGCTGCGTGCGTGAGGATTCGAGACAAATATTTGCCTCCGCACAGCTCATCTGGAGAGGAAAAATCATCGCAATCGCATTCGCTGGAATCAGTCGTATAAATGGCAGACTGGGATTTCGAGCTCTTCAGCATATTTCTTTTACATAATGCAACATTGAAAGGATTTTGCTTGAAATTCTGCTTAGGTGCTGCCTCGGTGTAGCTGCTGAAACTGTCAATCGATCGGCAATTTGTACTGCACCGGGAACAACTTCCAGAGTACGCAGTCTGGGTTGATGAAGATACAACATTTTTCAAACCGAGGTTATAAACACTAAGAGCTGGATAATTTCTGGAAGCGCGCGATTTTAGAATTATCAATCTTTGGCAGGAGCTTTTTCTAGGAACGTAGTACTGGGTACAGCGTAAGTCTGAGAAATTTAGGTAATCATTACATTGTAACAACTGATGGGATTCGGTTGGAAGATTAGGTTTTAACCCAAACAACTTTTTTAAATCGGTGGCATTAATGAGGGAAGTTATCATGTTTCTACCCTTTTCCGAAGCGCAGAACTCCATAAGGTTAAGAGGAAGCGAACTGTCTTTACTCAAGTTGGGAATGCACAGAGCGACTTCTGCCATGGTTGTGTTAGTCTTCGGCTGGTCTTTCATACAAAGAATCGGTGATTCATCTGGAGGTAAATCGGGAAGAGCTGTAGACTCGAGATTGGGCGTGCTTACTGTGAACTTATTCCTCTGCCTGACCGGTGTCTCAGGATGCCTCAGTGCCTGGCGCGTACTCTGTCTCGGAGGGGCTGAGAAGCTCTTCAAGAAGTTGATGCAGTTAAACCACTTCACAGGCTGCAGCTCATCATTCTGTTCTGCGTTCCTGATTCTCCTCTTCCTGACCCTCTCCTCCTGTAGCCTCCGCACTATCGCTGCCAGCGCCTGCCTGCTCTGTGGTGACTGTCGCGAAAGTTCGATAACTCTTGGGTCCATGAGCATTTCTTCTAGCTTCTTCCTGTTTTCTATTTTCTGAAATAATTCTTCTAGCTTAATAGGGTCAGCCAACGCGGACAATGGAAAAGTTGTCATTGTGTTACGTTTATGTTATGAAACCGTAAATACGACTAATTTGTAAGGAAAAGTACGTTTGATAACCTTAAAATATATCACATGTAGATGATACTCACATGATGATTACCTCCGCTAAGATTTATTGTAAAGGGACCAAAAAAGTTTGTGATCGAAAGGTCTCTGACAACTATTTCAAATATGCAACAAAAAAGATAACTTTTCTATGCAAATAGTAGAGGCTGTGAAATATCCACAAAAATTATTTAGTAAGCATTGGGAACTAAATCTTGTAATATAATTAATTCAAAGAAAAATGTTGAATAAAATTCAGTATCCTCGAAAACCTTAATAACGGCCTCGTATAGAAAAAATCAGCAGTATGATACAATTTATATGAAGTGTCAGGGTTTACTGCAGATACTAAAGTTGTGATAAAGGTTACGTTGAAAGGAGCTGCACACGATCATTCGAAATGTCTGACATGAATCATGAAACCCAATATCTACAATATCAGTCTATACCCTCTCCACATACTTGTAAATGATATATCGAACAAGTAAGGATGTTATGCATTATCTGTTTTAATATTTATTTTTACTCAGTGAGGACATCCAATGCAGTCCGGACAAATGGCAACATCTATCAGTCGGTGGCAAAACAGCATATACAAATGATAAATATAAATTCAAATATATCGTTATTACTCTTATAATTTTGGAGCCTGCTAAGGTTTATATGCAAGAATTTTACAATTTTAAAATTATTTTTAGTGATAAACTTATGATTTAATTTATGTAATACAACTAAAATAAGAAAATGAATGTATTAGAAAAGCTGATAAAAAATATATTTTATTTTGTATTCCATAGTTAGTACCGTAGTCTGTGATAACATTGTGGGTGCCCCAAGCGTATCCAGTGCTTAGACAAGAGAATGGTACTTTCTCAATATATTACTAAAAAATAAATAACATAACTAAATTATTAAAATTTATTTATTGATATTTACAACTGTTTAATATTAAAAACATTATACAACGAGTAAATTTGATATTACTCATACAATGGAATGAAACAGACATGTGGAGAATCTACCTATTGATAGAACTCCAATAATATTCCTAGCGTAGAAGATCTCGAGGCCATCGTCTCTTCGGACGGCTAAGAAGATTATCAGGTAATGGAGATGGAAACAGGTTAGAAAGTGGGTTTGGGTGGTTGAGAAGTTTATCATGGAAGGATTGGTATTTGTTGTTAGATCGGCAACGTATGTAACATTGAGGTCATAATGGATGACTTGATTTGTTAAGAAGTAAAAAGCGTTAGGAATTTCATGATGTATTTTGGACTGTAAGGTTTGGATACGAAAGGAATTTGATGGTTCAGAGGATCCACTAATCTCAACTCCGTAATTCCAGATAGGACTAATTATAGTCATATAAATAAGCCTTTTGTAATTAGTAGGGAGTTTAAACCATTAAATTTAAAATTAATAAATATATAGTATAATAATATATGCAGTATTGATATACATATAAAATACATAAGCATTTACTTTGCACTTTTTTTTTTTTTTTACATTTTCATCAGATCTAAGGATAATTGTGGTGACATTTTTATATTGCACTTGGGTGCCGCGAAAATTTTTAGCTCTAAAAAGGATGCGACAAAATTTATTAAGGCCAAAAAGGGTGCGAAAAATGTTTGGGGACAGCTGCTTACGGCACCATCTTTGAAACACGTCTATTTCAACATAAATCTAAAACTGTGGTTGTCGAATGTGCCACTACTAAAGCTTGGCGTTAAGGAATCGACTGCTTTTTACTTGGAAAATTTTGAAAAATAAGAATGACATTCTTTTGAAATATTATAATATGAATTGAGGTTACCAATCTTCCAGAATACTTCTGACGTATGCACCAATATTTTATTAACCAGTAGTTGCATTATTCATAAAATGCATCGTGTAAAATGATAGAAATAATATATTCAACATTCTTGAGGTTTTATAGTTTTTAACCACAAACTACTATCGATATATACGTGTATTTCAATAGTCGATTAATGGAACAAATGTTGTTTGGTAAACCTATAATATAACCTCTTAAACTAAATCTTCAACTTTAAACAATACAGAATATTATACTAGGGGTATTCATGATCTTTAGTTTAACATGTTAAAGCGTGTTAAATGGAAAAACTCATGTTAAATGGAAAAAAATTCCCTTCTTTTGCCGTGGTAAAACGAAATAACATGTAACATGGCTGAGAGTCTGTTAAATGGAGAATGACGTCACACAATAGACCAGTTGAGCTGGCGTCCATTTTTGTTTGTTGTGTCAGGTTAGTTCTTTCGTGTTTGTGCTAGTTATTATTTCATACCCCTGTTATTAAATCACAATGCATAACTTTAATAATACAACGGAGAAAAAAAACAGAAGAGGTATTAGCAGACCGCCTTGTGTTGGATAGGGAGCGATTTGAATTTGAAAAGGAAAGGATTGCGGAGGAGCTGAAGCTTCGTAAAATCAAAATACGAAAAAAAATTGAATTAAAAAAATTAAAACTAGAGCTTTTAAAGAAGTCCGATTGACAAAATAATTTAACTTAAAAATATTCATAATTATGTATGTATTCTTAGTTATGTATATATTATTATTTATGTATGATTAATTAAATAGAGCAATTATACTTAATAAAAAGTGGATATCATTTAAGACCTCAGCAGCCTCTCTCTCCCTCAAATAGATGTAAGCTTTTTATTTTTGTTCATGATTGATTTCATGTCAAATCAACACAGTTTCAAATACTATTTACCTCATTATCTCATAATCTAATAAAATTTGACACCAGAGTAGTTTCCATAAAGCTTCTTGGCACCTAAGAGGAACATCCAAGTTTTATTAAATTATGTTCACCAGTTTTGAAATTATAGCTCTATAGTTTTCTAAACTGTTAATGGCTAGATCTTTAAATACAAATAGCTCCACTCATGATTAAGGTAGAAACATGGGAGGGGTGACATTTTGTAGCTATTTAAATTAACTTTTACCTGACATGTAACAAGTAACATATATGTTTGTTAGAAAATTTTTCAAAGAAATTACTGAAAATAAATGATTTTATTCTTAAACAATACATAAGGTTTGAAGATAGGAGGATAATGGGTTCATTAATACAATAAATACTAAAATAGTGGGTTATAGACATAATAACAACTTTTTAAAAACCTTTGATTTCTTGTATAATAGTTTCAAATTGAAAGTAGTTTACTCTCCAAAAGAGATTTAAACCTATCTTCATCCAAGTTTGGTAATACTGAAGATCTCCAGTGCATAGATTTTAATACTGATCCCCTGAGAAATGGAACTGCATATCTGAACGATAGAACATGGAAAATACTTTCAATGCAGTTGTCAATTAGCTCATCTTCATTCTCTTCCTCACAAGCTTGAAGATCAATAAGACACTCATAAGCTAAACTTTCACACGAATTCCACTTTTCACTCACTCTAGGCATTTTGTAATAAATTGCTTAAATCAAAACTGAGACTTAAATCAAATTTAAAGTAAACAATTTGCTGAGAAAATCCGCTAGGGGCTCTTATGCATTTAACGTTTAACATGACTTCAAATAGGGTTGCTCACAATCCTGTAGTTATAACATTTAACATGGAAAAACATTTTACATTTAACACAACATCATGAATACCCCTACTATATAATAAAAATATTATGTTAGTAAAAAAGCTGATGATCGCAACAGAAATTATAGAGATGTTGTTTTGTAGATCTATTTTACCTTAAAAATTGTAAAAAAAATATTTGATTTTATTCCATCTTCCCTATATATGGAATACATAGCAAGGTGGAGTATCCCCTAGGATATATTATAATCGAATAAAGTTTTGATTTCGAGTTTTCGATATGTAGGCTATACGGGGTAGCGAAAAGAAAAATTAACAATGTTTATTCGAAACTATTTAGATATGTATTCTAGACAAATTTAAAATTAAGCATGTTTTTTTTTTAAATAATCATTTGTAAAACCCCGCTGATCCGTCTTTTCGAATTAACCAGAGTTATAAAGGAATGATTAAAGTAAAACAAACCAGAATAGTTAATCATCAACATTATATGATTCCCTAATGTTTTAGAGTCTCAGGGTTCTTAATGACCTGGATAGAATAGTCTGCATGAAGTTTTTAAAAATTGATGTGCTTCTAAAATTGTATTAAGGTGTGATAATTTATTAATAATATTGATATTTGTTTAAAATTGTTAAATTGTTATACTGTTTGTGGTAGTCCTTGAGGATGGCCCAATTGGCAGAAAAGTCAGACTATAAAGAAATATAAATTATTTTGAGACTAAAATTGGATAAAATTTATTATATTTAACCATTTAAAAATTGTAGTTTTATCATACTCGTATATTAATGTATATCACTTATCTAATAAAAAATTTCTCTTGTAATAATTTTTACTTACACTATATAAGGAATATTTAGTGAGGAAAAGTTTTCTGGCCGTAAAAAACTTGGAATATGAATTTTTGAAGGAAATACACGGTTTGAGCCTAAATAACTAAGTATCTCAAAATGTTATATGTGTGTGTAAACTACATAAAAATTTAAGTTTTGTTAGTGTTAAGTATATCCATGTGTTAGTGTTAAGTATATCCATGGGATGTTACAGTAACGTTATAGATAAAATTCCGCTGGAAGTGACCCTTATTATATATGCTATGTACTGTCTGGAGATTTAGTCGGGATGTCAAAAATAAGTTAATTAATTAATTTATGTTGAGTCCTACAAAGCTATTATAATAATTGGATTCTTTTTCAAAGGCTTGTTGTGTGTTTACCAGTTTACCAATTAAAAACCTTTGTATTTAAAAAAATATCGGTTACATTAATTGTATAATATAATAAAGGGTGGTATTGGGTAAAATGATAGTATATAAACTATATTGAGGAAAAAAGTATTTATTTACATGGATATGATTAAAATAATAATATGATTGAAAAGATTCAAATAATTGGTTTGCCATAAAATGTCGATTATTACCTAATATAAATACATCTAAATGAGTGCTGAGTGTAGTAACGTGTCATCTTGTTCATAAGGGATGGCGTCCAGGTCTCATAGCCGTTCTGAGGACTTCGTCTGGGCCTGGAGTTCCATTTCTGAAAAGCCCTTCTCAGGACCTCTTCTCTCAGTTCTCTATACTTTTGCCCCACGGGGCGTCACCCTTTTGGAAATATCATTTAAGACACCTCTTCTGACACGTACATTTAGTAAGGTGTGTGGTGCAAATGTTGTTTATAATTGACCTGCTCACCGGCAAAGCCAGCAGGCAATACCTGCTTTTAATAGATTTCTTCAGGAAGGACCCTTTCACGTGTGCCCCTTAGGCACCTGCAAAGTGCTCTTTGTTGACAGTCACATACACGGCACAGTTATGGCAAGACATATGGCAGACGTTTATAGTATTATTATATTGATTTTTAGAAAGGCTCGCCAGAGTTGGCTACGGACAGACAAAGGATTCGCTAGAATCGCAACTGTCAAGAAAGACCGTTTTGACAAAAGAGTAGATATGAAATACTAATGATAAAGATAGAAGTCAAGTGACAGTTTAAAAAAAAAACATAAAACCAGTGTTATGTAAATTTATGGAACCCAAAGGTCAAAAAATTATGAACAAAAATTCATAGGAATAAAAAATATATTAAAAAAATAAAATCAAAAATTAATAATTAAAGATAAAATAAAATAAATTATGGGCGCTTTAATAAATTAACTATTTGAGAATAGGCTAGGGATAGGTTTTGTTTGTCTGTTTTGTGATTGACTGGGGAAGCATCTAATTGTATAAAAATGCTTTCAGATATTAATCGTTTGTGGTGGTTAGGGACCGAGGCTAGTATGGAGGTATTGTCAAAATCAAAAGAGTGTTAGAGTGTTAAGCTATGTTCGGTTAATTTTGAACCCATGAAGTTACAGGCGGAGGCGGAATAATTCACCCTTTGTCTATAATATTAATAATTGCCAATACCTCGATACATACCATATAGTCGATTTTACACATGTTTGAGTCAATTAAACTCGATATATCAACTTAAAATTAAGCGGTCTTTAATACCAGCTAGGTCTCTTAATCTCATTGAAATAGTAAGACAAGGTTTAAATGACAAAGGTTTATTAAAAATATTCAACCATTTAGCATTGTTAACAGCAATAATTATGAAAGTATTTGATAATTAACTAACGGAGAAAATATAGAAATAGAGATAGCAGTTTAGAGATAGCCAAATTGCCGAGTGTGGTTAATTTCTTCCGATTTCGATAATATCTACGCAGTATTTTCATATTTCGTAGGACCTTTTTTTTTTTTATATTTATTTAAGTGTTTCGAACACTCGGGCCATTTACACTTGATTTACAAATTCGATTACAATTGGCATGTTCATACAGTAGAAATACAGATATAGTTAAATTACAAAGTGAGAAATTTACATACATACATGACATACAAAGACAGTTGAAATTACAAAGTGAGAAATTTACAATCACAATTACCATTACATGTTAACAATTACAATTTATACTTCACAAATTTATTACTGTTGTGGAGTCTTCTCTGATCATTTCCTGTAAAGATGAAGATAATCGGTGTGAATCCAGAGTAACCCAGTAATAATCTGTCCAACAGCGAGATCACTTCAGCAGCAGCGACACATCGGTGCATCCTCCCTCCTTCATGAGATGACAATAGGTGAGTCGCGTAGGACCTATCCGAAGACGGGTTAATACATCTCTGTAGCAGATTCATGTTTCCGGCCGGATTTGATTAAATTTTATGGTAGAGTTTGGAATGATGCAGAAACTTAAAAAGTCTATCTATGATAAGTTTGTTATCCTGCAAGATGGAATGGAGATCATCAGGTATATTATATAAAGATTTGAGAGTGTTATAAGCTCGGCATTCTGTCAGAATGTGTTTGACTGTAAGTTCTGTTCCGCAAGTTTGGCATAATGGTGGAGGATCGCAGGGCATAACCGTGGGTCAGGCGCGTGTGACCTATTCGAAGGCGCGTCAAAATCACCTCCTCTTTGCGCACATCTCTAGTTGATGAAATCCAAGGGGAGACGTCCCTCCTAATTTCCCTCAATTCATTATTGGAAACATTTTCCCACATTTCTCTCCATTTCAATTTAATCTTGTGCTTAATGAGAGCAATGAAATCACTAAAAGGCACTTCCCGATATGGTATTCCTTCAGCAATCGCCACTTTTACTGCTCTATCGACCAGTTCGTTGCCCGCTATTCCGCAGTGTCCAGGGACCCAGGCGAAGAACACTGAAATACCGTTTCTGATGGCAGACTGTAATGAGTAATATATGGTTTGATTTAGCGGGTTAGTTGAAAAAATATTTCTTAAGCTAAGTAGGACAGACAAAGAGTCTGTACAGATGACCAATTTGTTTTGTTGGGTGAAAAACATTTAAACTTTTGTTTATTGCAACCATTTCAGCTGTATAGCTACTACATATCTGTGATAAAGAGAATAGGTACTGATGATCATTGCACACAATCGAAGCTCCAACACCTGAATAATTTTTAGAGCCGTCAGTATAAATGAAGTCGGCGTCACCTAATTTATGTTGAAGCCTGAGAAATTCATATTTATATCGATATAGTGGGGTGTTGTTTTTAGGTAGCCTTGAAAGGGAAAGACGGAGTTTAGGAGAGGGAAGTCCCCAAGGACAAGATGATGGAATTACAGTCTCTTGCAAAGTAGAACATATTTGTATATTTAGACTGAGCAGTAAAGTGGAAACCCTGACTGTAAACGGTGTTCTCTTGGTTAGGTCGATTTGCTGCTGGTTTAGAATCCCTCTATTTGGAAACAGCTCATTAATAGGATGGTTTATAGCTGATATGATTTCAACAAAGTAAATGAGATCCAGTTGTTGTCTTCGTAGGTCAAGTGGAGGCTCGCCAGCATCGACATATAGACTCTTGATAGGGCTTGAGCGGAAAGCACCCGTAGCTATTCTGAGTCCCGCATTTTGTACAGAGTCAAGCATTTTAAGGGTGGTAATAGCTACGGGTGCTTTCCGCTCAAGCCCTATCAATGTATTGTGGAGGTACGAAGTGTCCCTGAGTCATGAAATCGTAGGACCGTTGTATTCTTGGAAGGAATACGAATTTAATATTCGGTATTCGCACCTTGTAAGAACCTAAAATATGAATTCTTGTAGCATGAATAAAAATTTATAGTTTGAAATTTTCGCTTTTCTGGGCAAGTGAGAGTTTTTTGTGGTTGTAGCGTACTTATCTCTTTTTTTGATTAGTGACCGTGGATAAATTATATGAGAATATGGTTGGGTGTGCGGTCAAAATATAACACAAATAAGTTTAAATAATTTATTTAATCGTGCAGACGTTTCGACTAGAGTTTCCAACCTTCATCAGGGCTAAGAACAAAGAACAAGATAACAAACAACCAATGAATATACATAGGTAATTGAATAAGTCAGTAAAAATAATATAATTAAGGAAATAAAACAAAAATAAAAATTTGAAGTTATATAATAATATGAATATTTTAGTTTATTAATAATTTAAAAATTAAAATTATGGAAAGAAAAAATAAAATTGAGAGAAAGAAAATAAATGTAACTAATGACATATGTAACCATAATGTGATGCAACCAAAAATCCTACATCGAGAAAAAAACAACTTCAAATGAAATTAAAAAAAAATCAGATGTACAAAATTTAAATTCATTTTGTGACTAATGAATACATAAAGACACAATTAACAACCTTAAACAAAAACAGACAAAATATAAACAACAGACTGCTGAGAAATAAACAAAAAAAAAGTTACATGTGGGGAAACCTTACCTTCATTTCAAAACCGATTTGGTTCTTCCCAAAACCTGAAGATAGTAGTATCATAATGTAGAACACACTGCAGTTGAGAAATGTAAGTAATGTTTTTATTAAACTATATTTTGATTGTAATATTTATTAGCCAGAGATTGCATGATGTACTTGCAGTTTTGTGGCAATTATCTGAAGGGAATGTATGTTCCTAAAAACTGTGTTTTTCTCACCATAGGGGATGAATATGCTACATAAATTATATCCAATTCAGTCTCAACACTTTTTTTTTCAGGCGATTATCATTTTCGATTCATCCTCACACTTTCCACCTTCCTTCTACTCCAATACCCTTTCATCCTCCTGGACTGTTCCTACCGCTTTTCTTCAGTCCTTTTTTCTCTTATCTCTCCTTCTTTTCCAGAAGGAAAATCTAGAACTAGAACCCCAACCCTCTTTTAGTTTATTCTCAAAATGCTCTCTATCCAAGCAGTCTTCATTCTTTATTTTTAGTCTACCCAGTTCCTCTTTCATTTGCTTTAAATATCCCAGTATACTATGAAAATTTTCTAATTTAGTCTCTAATTTTTCATGCTATAGACTGTTACCAAGTCTTCAAATTCCTATATATATTATATTATATCATATTAGTTTCACTTACCTATATAGGAAAATTATAGTAAGGGAAAGTAATGCGATCCTGAAAAATTTCGAATTTACGACGGAAATATACGTTTTTAGGTTACCAAGGTCCGAATAACAATGTCTCGAAAAATGATCAGTGAGTGAACTTCATGAAGCTCAGCTTAAAAATAAAAAGTCGTGAGAAACTGAAATTAAAAATTTAAGAAAGTGGCAGTAACTTTTCCTCTGAAATAGACCGATTTGAAATTCCACTTTATACGATAAATTTTTCACTTTTTTTAAATTTTCTTCAAATTGGCTTGTCGGATTTAAGTATCCGATATTTTCGGTTCCTTTTTTGATTTGTATAAAGTTGGGGTCGGGGATCTCATTTTCTGATGCCTCCCCTTGCCTCGGACACCTGAAGACCCCAAAGACGCGACTGCAATGCCGCTTCAAACTATGCACCATGCAAGCTAGGACCTGGCTTGCCCTACCATCATGCCAGAGTCATAGAAAGACGTCCTTTTAAACACCTGAAGCGAAGTACATGGTCTTCACCATTTCGCCCACTAGCCTACCAGGACGAGGGAAGCTCCTATCAGACGCAGAATTGAACGCGACAGCAAAACTTCCAACATAAGCAGATAAGTCATTATTTTATTAGCCATGAAACCACCCAAATTTGTTCTTATAGATTATTATAGATAAATGATTAAAACTAACGTATTAACCCAAATTGCATCTCCAGGGAATTAACATTTGAAATTAAGAGAAATATACATTTGCAGTAATAAACAGAAAGGTCTCACACTTTCTACCCCCGTTGTTCCACAATCATTTAATTCAATTTAGAAATACAATCGGGGTACCTGAAGTAAGGCGCGAGCAGATTCCAATATAAACACGGCTTAATAAACAATTAAATGTTCTTTAATAAAAAATAAGTTTTACCTAAATTGATATATTTAAACAGGGATTAAATTGCATATTTTCAAAAAATGTTCCTCTAAAGTACCCTAAATTTTGTATATTTGAAAATAATCAGATGTCATTATTAGCAATAATAAAAAATGCCTAAATACAAAATGTTACAGAATTGCATAAATAACTAACTGTGAAAAAATGAAAAATAGAAACTCATCTTTCTCGGTTGGATGATGGCTTCGTTATCTTTGTTATCTTTTCCTAAACCATGGTATTCTTGATAGAAATGAAATTTATTTATGTTATTCCCACCTTCATAAATACTAAATTATGAGTTTTTATAACCGAAGCATTTTTTTATTCATAATTTCTCGACTTCTTTGGTCTTAGGATTGTTTTTTTTAATAACGAAAATAGCCATAACTTAACTCAAAACGAACCCACTAATATACACAAAATTTGGGACGTATGGAAGATGGGAACTAAGTTTATGTGATGAGTGCACAACGCATCAGATGTTTTGTTTCGTAATGGAATTTAATTGAAAATAGTTACACTAGTTCAACTGTTTTCATGTAATATATTTTATAAGGTATATTGTTTAAAGTATTTTCATTTGGAAACAAAAATCCAAGGGATTGGTTACTATTGTGAGTCCAAATAACTGCATCTAAGATTTAGCTTCTTGTTAATTACTTTAACCTAATAATAACGGTGTGTTTCATGGCTTACTATTGAGATAGGTTTTTTAAGTTTCTATTTATACAAAATTTTTGTATAACCTATCTATCTTGAAATCTAGGTAAATATTGTTTTTATTGTTTGACCACGTGTACATCTAAACACATCTTAAAAGATTTCAATGCTGATTGCATATATACGGAATAGAACGGCTTAAAAACTTTTTTTATTAAAATATACAGAGACCTATTATAAATAATTATATGATTATATTGGAGTTCTGTGCAATAGCCTGATTCTCCACTCAAGACCTGATCGTCTGCTGCTAGCGCCCTCACTCATCCTCCACCGGCTTTTAATACGAGCGATGATTTTCCAGAGTCCTTACCTTTCCTCCACAAGTGGGGCTCGATTCTGAGTTTTCCATGCTGAATGTAAATATTGTAAATAGGAAAGATTGTGTTCAAGATATTATTTTACTTTAATTTTATTACTATTTCTTATTTTATTATAATTTAATTATGCATATATATTTTGTAAATATGGTGTAAAATGATTTCTATTACCATAATAAAGACGGAATGTTATATTGAAAATTAA
>NW_027110302.1:697300-702076 GCF_000696795.3 Halyomorpha halys
ATTTTTTTAAAAATAATTTATTGTTATTTACAACTGAGGGATATTATGACATGATACAAACATGTGGAGAATCTACCCACTGATAGAACTCCAAAAACATTTCTAAAGGAGAAGATCTCGAGGCCATCTTCTTTTCAGACGCCTAGGAGGAGTATTAGGTAGTGAAGGAGAAGCCAGGTTAGAAACGAGTTTGGGAAGTTTATTATGGAAGGATTGGTATCTGGTTCTGGCAAAATCGGCAAATAGGGGAGATTGAGGTCCTGATAGATGATTTGATTTGTGACAAAGTATGGAGCATTAAGGATTTTACGAAGGATTTTGGACTGTAAGGATTGGATTCGAGGGGAATTAGATGGTTTAGTGGAGCCCCATAGCTCAATTCCGTATGTCCAAATAGACCTTATAATAGTCATGTAGATCAGTCTTTTGTAATGGATTGGAAATTTGGACCGTTTGTCTGGTAAATGTTGTAATAGTCGGAATCGACGAGCAGTTTCCTGTCTTTTCAGTCTTGTATGAGGATTCCATGTCAGTCGTTTGTCCAGATTTAGTCCTAAGTAACGGATCTGTTCAACAGGAATAAGTGGGGTATTAATTTTATATTAAATTGTAGTTTTAATATAAAATACTATTGAAAAGTATTTTTATTGTTTAAAAGTCTTCAATAATTATAATATTATAAATACTTAGAGGCGTCTTTTGCATGAGGCTAAGCCCACACACCGTCAATTGTTAAAATAATATAAAATTGTTGTATAAACTGTGTAAGGCCTTTTTGGTAATAAAGGAATACTAAAATAATAATAATAAAAATCGTTTGGAAATAAATTAATGATCCTTGAAAATTAAATAGAGATCGTTTAAAATGATGATTTCAACGGAAATATATGTTTTATTTCCTTATGTTTATACCTGCAGGATGTTGTTTTTGTATAATTTCCTATGCCGCGTATATTAACAGGCTTAAAGAGTTTAGGCAAAGTGGAAAGAAATTAAGAGTTAATTTGTGTATCATCATGTAAATTGTCTCTATTTAGTTCTGAATGTATCTTAGTTACTATTGTGAATCGTTATTAACAATTCTGACTCATTTTTTTAGAAAACGTGTTTTGTTTTTTTTAATTTGGTTGAATTAGTTAAGTTCTATATTGGACAGGCATTTGTTATGATAGGTGATAACTGCTTTATAGGTTATTAATTTATTTCTGGGGATAGTTTTGATTTTTTTTTTTTTTTTAATAAGGAATAATTTTGTACACTATTTAGTGCGTTTTATAATTTTGAATTAATATGGTAGTTGGAGAACCGCTTACTGTCTAATATGACTTCAAAGTACGTTACTAATTTGGAAAATGGAATAGGAGTGTCGTTTAAAACTATATTCTAGGGTAGTATTAGGAAAATTATGGCTTCTATCTTTTCAATATTTAGACGCAACTTCAATTTTTTTAAAGATACGGTGTTTTCTTGAAATCCTTTTTTTTTAGTTTCATTTATATATGTGTCAAATAATTAAATATAGTATAATGCAAAATAACAAAAATGATCCAAATTGTCTCAACGTTCTTTATTAAAACATAATTACAGCTGATCCGCCCATCATCAAGGACAATTTTAATATTTTTATCACAGCCTCAGCCTTCTTGATTCATTAAAATTTAGAGGCTATTATGCCCAAATCAATTTAACACAGTTAAAATAAAACTATTTGTCACGATAGCATCTATTAATAATTTTTATCGTTCACAATTTTTATATTGTACTTGCATTAGCTCATAACAACACTATAATTTTTTTCTTTATTAATGAAAGTAGAATACAAAGGAAATAATAAATGATTTTTTAACTACGTTAAAATACCCTGCAAGTTTTAATAAATCAATGTGAGGCTGGGATATTAAGATTATCCTGGATGATGGCAAATCGGCCGAAACGTTGCATATGTGATTTGTTTTAATAAAGAAGGTTGAGACAATTAGGATAATTTTCGTTAATGTTTATAAAACAGCCAGCCTCGAATAAGATAATAAAAAAATAAAAATGATGATAAAATACATATGTTTCTATGGCAACAATTATCTGAATCAATAGAGAACAAAATGTTAAAATAATTGTACATATTATATTGAGAGGAGCTGACGGGAACGCGGGAGGGAGGGAGGGAGTGGAGGGGGGAGGTATATTGCGGGAGACTGGAGCGCCAGCCCCTCAGTCGGCCCTCAGCCATGAAGTACGCAGAGTTCGAGAATCAGACCCGGAGCGAGGAGGCCGAGGGCCTTGTCGTGGCCAAGTTGTCCGCCATGGCCGTCCTAGGAGTATCATCCTTCGTCCTGGGGATCCTCCCCATCAAGTTGGCTGCCTGCCTCCGCTGGAAGGACCCTCCCGGCCACGGCCACCAGGGGCACCAACCCCTCGTCATCTCTCTCCTCCTGTGCTTCGGAGGCGGCGTGCTCCTCTACACCACATTCATGCACCTCCAGCCAGAAGTCAGGGAGTCCATGAGTTCGGTCCTCAAGACGGGAATCATACCCCAAGCCATCGTAGAGACCGGGATCAACCTCTCCGAACTTATCTTCTGTATCGGATTCTTCTTCGTCTACCTTATTGAGGAAGTGGTACACACCTTTCTGGACAAGACCCATCCGGAGGAAGACGAAGAAGTGCTCCATAGGACGCTGAGCGTGAGGCGGTGTCATGGAAACATGATCCCGAGGATAAACTTGAACAAGTCCCAGAACACCTCACCACCCTCGACTATCACGGCTTCCACTCAAGTCCTCATCAGGGATTACAACAAGAAGAACTCGAGGCTGGAGCCTGTCATGACTGAGCCCTCGGAGACGGCCTCTTCTTCTTCCGAACCGGTGTCAGTGGTAAAATCGTTCCGCGGTCTCCTTGCCGTGATGGCTCTGTCGTTCCATGCAGTCTTCGAAGGATTGGCCGTTGGCCTCGAGAAGAACGCTGCGAGCGTCTGGTACTTGTGTGCGGCTATTGCTACACACAAGCTGGTCATCGCCTTCTGTATTGGAATAGAGTTGGTTTCCTCGAGGACAAAGCCTACCCTGATCCTGGTGTACATCGCCACATTCGCCCTGGTGTCCCCACTTGGAATCGGGCTTGGACTTATCATTTCCACTGAAGGTGCCCTCGACTCCCCGCCGTTAGCCCTCGCTTCTGTTATTCTCCAGGGGATGGCAGCCGGAACCCTCCTGTACGTCGTCTTCTTCGAAGTCCTCCAAAGGGAAAAGTCTCACTCCAGGTACGGGCTCGCCCAGCTGCTCGCAATAATGGCCGGCTTTATTGTCATGATCGCTCTTGGAATTTTCAGTAAGTACTTTCTTATTATTTTTTATGATGCCTTACATTTTCATACACATAATTTATGCAAGTACGTCCAATGTCTAAATTTCTCACCTACAATCATTCTATCAAAAGGTTTTACAAACACCAACATATACAAATAAAATTAAAAAAATTTAAAGTTAAAATTAAAATGAACTGAATCAAAACACATGGTTTTAAGAAAATGTTCAATTAAAAATTCAATTTTTTTTAATTTTACTTACTCTTATATTTAAATTAATTTAACCATGGGATCCCCATTGTTTATTTTTATCAATGTTTGTTCTCTTTCGCCTACTTCATTATTATTCATTATTGTTTACTGTGTTTCATTAATGTAATAAATTATCTGCTTATTAGGTAAAAGTAAAAATAAAGCTTGACAAGTTTGATGTGTTTACCAATTGTAAGTTCTTGTTTTTATAACTAAGGAAAGCTTCAAATTTGAAAATTAGCTTCATCGATTTAACTTGTAAGCAAAAAATACCTCTGAAACAAAATTTCATATTGAAAACATAACATTCTAAGAGTTGATTCGTTCAAAAACAACATATCAGCGCTGCCGTTCCCGAAATTCTTTCACTACGACACTTTAATTGGACTAAATAAATTTCGCCGCACCCTTTTTGGACAGAAAATAATTCGAATTAAAAAAATATAAAAATGTTGCCACAATTATCCGTAGAGCAGTAGAGTATGTAGGAAAATAAGAAAATACATAGTGCATTAGAGCACTACATATTTACTATTATTATTTTCTTTTTGTAAAAGAAAATTGTTTTGAGAAAGTGGCATTAGCTTGTGTCTCCCCTGATATAGGCTTGGGACACCCTACATTCCTGCGGCACCCACTTTGGGACCGCCCCACCAACCCACCCATTTTCAAAACATTGCGAATTTAGAGGGAGTGCCGGGCGAGCGCCCCTCCTGAAAACTAAGAAAAATTAAATTTTTGAAGTGATTTTGTATTATATCCCCCATATGGAGGAAGTTAAAAACCTAAAATATACTGGTCCTGATTCTATTTGACCTTGACAATTTTCTTAATAGATTTTTCCTGGATACAAATCGTTGATGGTGGTTTGGACTTCACGTAAAGTTGTAGAATTCCGAAGTATTTTCAGATTTTTCATTGACAATTCTAATGTAAGGTCTAATACCTTAGGTGTAAAACATTAGAGAGTTGATTAAAAAATAGAACCTTGAATAAAAAACAAATTTTTTAATATATTTTTTCATTTATTAATTTTTAGCTACATTTTTAAATATCGTTCGATTTAACTCACTTAAGTTAATACTTTTAAATAAATATTTCAAAGGTGATATATGACCGTCGTCAAAAAATGTACATAGTTCATGTTTCATATTTATAGTATAAAAACCTCACCAAAGAGGTACAATTAATAAACAGTACAAAATAATTTAATAATATTT
>NW_027110302.1:702217-752018 GCF_000696795.3 Halyomorpha halys
TGAAAAAGAAGTTAAAAAAATAATTTTGTTAAAAATAGAAGTAAATATTTAACTAATAATTTATTGTTATAATTAAAATATTTATTTTTAAATTACAATAATACTATTAAGTGAACATATTTTTCATACTTTCATATTCCCTTCAATGCTATCTGGTTAATATATATACATGCTGAACATTTCGAAAAGTTTTATTATTTTTTAATGCACATATATTATTAATACAAGGTATATATATAACGTATGTTTCCTGTTTTATTTTGGCACCACAAATTCTGTCACAAGCCCAGAGATAGGTCTAAAATGTAAAAAAAATGGAACAATCGTTAGAAACTAGGGGAAAAATAAGATATAATTTCTGCTAGTAATTATGGACAATAAGAGTGGATATAAAGAATAGTATAATGTATTTAATGAATAAGACAGTACCGCAACATATAAAGTATCATGGGGATTGTAAGATAGTACTGTTACTAGACCAACGGTTGTGAAAGGAGGTGATTTGGTTAGAATCGCTCTCCACCACCGAGTTATGAGAATGGGTTGGCCGTGGATGGCATTCGGAACCCACAGGATTGACTTAAGGCTACAATAACAGGTTATGTACATAAGGGAAGAAACTGTGTTAAATTAAAGAATAGAATAAAGGAAAATTCAATAATTGAAGATTTTTATAACTATAGGAATTGAACTCTGTACCTTCCTAAAGAAACAAAGTTTAATTTTTTTTCAACCTATAGCCGTAATAAGAAATTAATAATAGTTATTACAATAGCAATAAGTAAAGATTTAATGAAAACATGTAAATAAATAAATTTTAGGGTAGAAGTTTTTGTTAGTGTAAATCAGTTCATGCTGGTCACAAGTTTGTATTCAGTCCCCAACACCAACTTCCTTGATCGAATGTAACTTTAAGAAAAGTCTGTAAAACTCCAAGAGTCGAATTGTATTGACACAAAATAACCAAGTTTTAAACCTTTTTACTTGTTTGACAATCTAGTAACGAATAAGGAGCGCTAAAAAAACAACATTTTTTCTATATATAGCATTCATTTTTTATAGTATGTTAAGCGATATATATGGTGATAAAATATTTAAATACTCACACAGCTTTGAAATTGTCTAACCTATTGCATAACATAGTTTTATGAAACTGTTTGAGGAATATTGCCATACGATTAGAAATTTGTTAGAGAGTTGACCCTTATTGATTTTATATTATTTTAAATTTGTAAAAAAAAATATATATATCTAAACTATTTAAGTATAATTAAAAAAAAAATTAAATATGTACCGCTAAAACCTATGAAGGGACATGGGTGCAGTTCTTGGTATGTACAGTTATTAGACCAACGGTTGTGGAATGCGGTGATTGATTCAGAACCACGCTTAACCGTAAGATTTGCCCACTTTATGAGGCTGGTAGGCCTTGAACGCACAGGGTCTACTCAACAGAATAAATAATTATCCGTCACAGCCGGATTCGAACCTGGGTCCTAGGTGAGAATAGCACAGTACTTTACTATTGAACCACCCATGGTAAACATGATTTATGCTTTTCTGCCTCCACTATAGTGCGCATACCAGTATAACACCGTTAGTTTCATTTTAGTACACTTGACATGCATTTAGCTTGGGTCATTAGTAATGAGTATAAAGCTTCAAAATACAAAAATAATATTTTATATATAATCTTTTAACTTTCTCGAGACTGGTTATTATTGTTTAATAAATAAATGTTATCCCATTTAAGTCTCAAAACAATTTATTTTTCTTTATAAGTCCCACGTTGCGGCCATTTCGGACACCCTCGAGGAAAATCTTAAATAGAAATTTAATATTGTAACCTTACAATATTGTAATATTGTTGTGATAAAGTATAATAGTGTAAATTGACTGTGTAATTAAAAGTTTTAATTTAATGTAAAGAATTGACAAAATATGGTAATTTTGGACTAAAATTATTGACCTGGGCAGAATAGCCTACATAAAGTTTTTTAATATTGATGTGGTTCTAATCTTGTATTTAATATTGTCCTTGAGGATGGCCGAAACGTTGGACTTATAAAGAAAAATAAATTCTTTTGAGTCTAAATGGGATAAAATTTATTTATTAAAAACAAATAATATTTATTCGGTACTTGTTAATTATAGCATCACCACATTTATAAATTAAATAATTTAAAATAAAAACATACATATTTTTGTAGAAAAAACTAATTTTTATTTATTTCTTACGAAAAATCTTTTATATCTAATAATATTTGAGAAGATGTATCTTTTTCTTTAAGTTGAATGCACCACATGAATTCTGTTAAGTAAGATGCGAGGAAATTTCGATTTGTTTCTCTTCTTATATTTCTCCATTTAGCTGATTCCCAAAAACTTCCAGTTTCTTACTTCTTTGCTATTTCTGCTATTTATTTTTGACCATTCTGTATAAATTCACGGATCATTACTATGAATCTGACTCAACTGCACTAAATGTCTCATACGTTATATTTCCTTTTCGTAAATAAACTTTCGTCTATTTCCACAAATTTTCTGTCTTCCCCCAATACAGATTTTTTTCAATTTTCCATATACACACTTTATCGAAGGTAATTATTCCAATCAACCGTTGTGGGTTGGGACATTTCTAAATGTTTTAAACAATAATTCATACTTGTTAATTGTTCACACCATGAATAAATAAAGTGTACTGCAGTTTCTAAACTTATATAAACTTTTATTATAATATATTTTTTTACCAAAATAAAGATTCATTTCATATCCATTTGAACATATCTTTTTATTCTTGGTAAAAGCTCTTTATCCTGAAGGAATGCAGTGGCTGTTTTCTTATCATTAACAACGTGAACAATTCTTTTTAATGTGTAAATATTAACCTCATATTAAACCTTTTTAAAATGAATATCAACGGTTGTCAATAACAAAAAAATTAAAATATGTTTTAATATTAGATACAGTGTTTAGGTTCTACGGAAACAAGAAAAAACGAAATTGATGAGGAAATAAAAGCTAGGTTGAAGGCGGAAAATGCTTGTTATTTTTCAATTTCGAAACTGCTTACCTCGCGCTTGTTCGAAAAACTTAAAAATTAGAATTTACAAAACTATTGTCCTTCTCACTGTTCTTTATGATGTGAGACGTGGCCTCTTACACTAAATGATGAATACACGCTGATGAACAGCGTCTTGAGGTTTTCGAAAATAAAGTATTACGCAAAATAATCGGACCGAAAAAAGATGAATTAACGAGAGAATTTAGAAGATTACACAACGCTAAATTAAGGGACCTACACCCGGTAAATATAAAAGTTATAGCATTGCGGCGTGTAAGATGGGGTGTAAGGTTGTAGGGCTTAGTAACGAGCGGATCCCTAAAAGTTAACACTGAACCAACGGGTAAACGTCAGAGGGATAACCGAAACGTAGATGAGAGGATTGTGTTAAAACAGATTTAGAGGAATTGGGTTTGGAGGGACATCACTGAAAGGATGTATGCAGAGAGCGTTTGGTGCTATCGGCATCGACCCATCGGGTTCTTTATTATTATTTAATATTACATAAATTATTATGCTAGAGTGTAATACATTTATTCTGTAATATAATCGGAAAACAATCCAATTTCAGGAGAACATGACAAATTTTTTCATGATGAAACGAGAATTAAAATTGATATTAGTCAAGCTATTTATATAAATGATACAGATTTGAATATTTTCAATTACAAAAATATTGAAGGAATCACGAGACAACAACGTATGACGATTAATGTGTTATCTGTTACCTGGGCTTAGACATCATAAATGTTTTGAATGCTCCGTTTAGCAATTGATAATAACTGTTATATCAGCCATAATCATCCGTTGTAATAATATTATATGTTTCATTTCTCTTTTTTTTTGTATACAGATATTTCTAGGGAGTTTCTAATTTAGATGAAACGTTAGCCAATATTATGTGAACCCCGAATTCATATCTTTTATTATCATATTGTCAGATAAAACTAAGGAGGTAGTTTTTTATTTCAAAAAGAAAAGGAGAGGGTCTCATTAAAATTTAAAAATAATTTAGAAAAAAAAATATTTAAAGCCATATAATTAAAAGACATTAAATATTTAAAAGAGGTTAAAGCAGTAAATTACAATACCTTAATACCTTAAATTACAAATATTAGAAAGATGGCAAGCCAAGTGGGATGAAAGATCTACGAGTAAATTAAAAAAATAAAAAGATCAGTAAAACCATGGTCAACATTCTACCGCAACAACCACAGGGAGGAAGTTGCTCTAACCCGCTTGAGAATAGGTCATACTCTCCTCACACACTCTCACCTGATCAGAGAACTGCCACCTCCAACGTGCAAATATTGTCAGTCCATTCTCACGATTAGACATATTTTTGAAGAATGTACTCACTATTTGCCAATAATAAACAGGATAGGACTGACCCCAAATTTATCAGAAGCTCTCACAGATGAGGAAGCTAAAATTACATTAGTGTTTGATTTTTTAAAAGTGTATCGCCTTCTTTCGAAATTATAACTCCTCTTCGATTTTTTTTGATGTTTTTTATTTATTTTTATCTTTGTATTTACTTTTATCATGCCATAAGCGTTGATAATCAGAGGGTTTTACGCCTCTAAGCAACAATAAAGAAACAAACAAACAACAAAGAGGTTAAAAATAAAATATTAAAATATTTGAAAATAATTTTTACCTTAACAATTATATTAATGGATCTTTGGTGTACATATATGAATGATATTAATAATGAAAAGAAAAATAATAAAATACAGGAAGATAATTCAATAAACAATAATAAACGAGAAGAAAAGCAATGACAGTAATTACAATAAAAATAAAATAGAAAAAACATTAAAAATGGGACATTTTCAAAAATTAAATTCATCCCTGAGATGAAAATAAAAAACGCTTTCATGAAATATGATCATCTAAATTTAAAATATGGATTGCGTAATAGTGACAAATTAGATAATTTCCTGTCAAATAGAACATAAAAACAAGAGAACGTTATTTATAAACAAAACTATAAACAATTCCTACATACGTGAAATTTAGGAAAAAAAATTAAGAAATAGGATAAATTAACATAGAAATAATACTAAAACCATTGAAAATACTAGTGCCACAGAACTAGCGAAACATAGCTTAGGAAATAACCATAAATTTAATTTTGAAGAAGTAAAAATTTTAAATAAAACAGAGGATTTAAAAATTAGAATTTATTTATATAACTCAGAATATAAAATACGAAGTTAATTTTAAAATTGATATAGGAGGAATTGAACAGCATGATAAGGACATAATTAATAAAATAGATTTGTAAAAAGTAGTAATTAGTGAGACAGTAGATTAGAATCAATACATAACATAGAGGAATATAACTAAGCAAATTCTTAAAGTAATTACAATTTATGGCTCAATGCACTGAAATTTGGATAGATACCTGAGCATTAGTAAAAAAGTACTATTTTAAAGGTAATCAATTAAAATAAGAATATATATAAGAAGATGGCCAGGGTTGCGGTCAAAAGAGAAACAAACATAGTTTACAACTATTTATTTTTCGACGTTTCGCCCCACTTTGCAGGCCTTCATCAGGGCAACAATAAGATACAATAAGGCAATTTAAGCTAGGATAAATATTATGTAAACATTTTATATATTTTACATAATATTTATCCTAGCTTAAATTGCTTTATTGTATCTTATTGTTGTAATATTCTCAGTTTTTTTTTGTATCTTTTTAGTCCTAATGAAGCCCTGCAAAGTGGGTCGAAACGTCGGAAAATAAATAGTTGTAAACTATTTTTGTTTCTCTTTTGACCGCAACCCTGACCATCTTCTTATAAATAAATTTTGACGGTCAACTATATATACATATATGTAAAATAAAAATATATTTTCTATTGAAAAAAAAATTTCAGTAATATTTATATAAGCTATATATTTAGATAAAACTAAGGAGTTATTTTTTCAATTCAATAAGAAAAAGAAGAAACTCTCAATTAAACTTGAAATTAAATAACATTGAAAAATAATTTTAAAAAAATGTAACCTACCTTTTTTTAGTGTTGGGCGAAAAGTAATTGCAAATACTAACTACAATTAAATGTTAGAACAAATTTTTTGAGGTTAAAAACTTCAAAAAGTTGAATATATTTTATTTTAAATTATCATATATTGCACGTTTCGGGACTATTGTCCCATATTCATGTACCTTAATAACCTAAAAATAATAATAATTCACTATAACAACAATCCTCAACCATGTGTATTTATGATTCATATAATTATATTTACCTCATAATTAGTCAAAATATTAATTTCACAATAAGTTACAAAGTAATCTGCCAAACATGAAAGACAAAATTAATGAGATGGAAAAATTAAATGCAATACAAAAGATAGATTGTAAAAATTGTGAGAAAGTACACATTACTGAAATATCAAAAAGACTATAAACTAGAATCAAGCAACATGCAATCAATTGTAGAAATGTTAAAAATATAAATTGCACAGCACTGGCCTACGACAGCATAAAATTGAACCACAAATTCAATTTTGAAAACCTTGAACCTTCTTGAAGATTCATTTCTGGAAGCTATACATGTAACAAAAAACATCAGACACAGTTAACTGACACTAAACACTTAAATACAAATTACACCGACATTATAAATGGACTATACATATAATCATAAAAGCCAGAAGAAATAAATTCGTTTAGAACAGTCAAATCATAGAAATAAATCATTAAGTTATGTAATTCAAATTACACTATAGACAAAGTGGGGCATATAAACAGGGAGGTAACCAAACTGCACACTGAACATGAGATAAGATCCAAAGAGGTAGAAAATATAGAACAATATTTGTGCTAAAGAGAGGAGAAGAATGCACCAATAATCAATGATAATAAATAAAAACAGTGTGAAGCAATTCTTTTTAGCCATGTTAGATAATGACGTAATTTCCATTGTGACATTAAAAGTTTGACCAATTATGAGGTAAATATAATTATATGAATCATAAATACACATGGGTGGATATTGTTGTTATAATGAATTATTATTGTTTGTAGATTTATTAAAGTACACGAATATGGGACAATAGTCCCGAAACGTTGTGCAACATTATGATAATTTAGAATAAAATATATTCAAATTGGAAGTTTTTAACCTTAACAACTTTATTGTTATTGACTTACCAGGCTTCCTAAAAAGAAAATCCATAATACAATTAAATGTAATTTTAATTACTTTGGTTCAACCAGTAACTGTAATTTCGGACAATTGAATTTGAGTTTACTAATAAAAATATTCACTTCATTTCCTAGTTTCAAATTACATTAATTGTAAAGTAATTATAATTATAATTGGAGTTAATTTTTTCCCAACTCTGATTTGAGTTTTACTTTCTATAGAAAATTTATATTTTCGGCATGGATTTACAACAAAATAAAATCAGTGGTATTAAAAGAATCTAGACTTATAGTACTAGCTGTTATATTTCTGTAACGTTTCTGCCTTTTTCATACATACAAATCCTGCAAACAATTCCTTACAATATATTAAAACTTATATTGTAGGAATTGTATATATATGAAGATATATTTTAAAAATGGGACTGGAGTGAAGAGAAAAATATTTGCAAATGGCTAATAGAAATTATCTGCCTCCAGCTTATCATTGTGCTTAAAGTTATTGATTCATAAATGTCATAACTTGGCAAATCAGCAGAAAATTGTTTCCAATAATATTAATAAATGTTCTTAGATAGACCAGTGTATAACAAGGCCGAACAGTGCCTTCTTCTCTTCGTCAAAAATACCAAAACCCAGAAAAATTTGAACCTCTGATATATTGCTGCAAGACCTAACCTCTACCAGGTACACTAAAAAGAGTAAGGAGATTTGAAAGGAAAATCCTCTGTACAATTACCGGTGCTATCTGACATCTGAGCTCTAATACATGGAGGAGAAAAACTAGCAGTGAAGTGCTTGCAGAGACTGGTCAGTCAATATCTCATGATATGAAGGCAAAGAGATTAAGATGTGCGGAACATGTGGCTCGAAGCAATCCATCAGGACTCCTCTATACAATGAATGAAACTATAGTTAGCAAGAGTCTAGAACGCGGGAGGCAGAATCAATAAAGATGCGAAAGAGCTGGATACAGTAGCCCAATACAGGCAGGCGTGAGGGAGAGTGGTTTGGGGGGCCAAAGATCTACAAAATAAATAGAAAAAATAAAATAAAAAAGGTTTTATTTCGAAAAAAAAAAAAGTAAAAGGATATCAATGAAAAAATGTAAAAAGTCCAGGGCTTGTTAAAAATAGGCGATTTCCCAACAAAAAAAAACAGTTAGATTTTTTGAATAAGCAAATATTTAAAGAAATTTCTCTTTCAGTCAACCCACTCATTCAGGAGTAACTTAAAGACAGGAAAAGTTAATTGATGATTACTTTTTTTAGTTTAGATTTATTACATATATTATTGTAGATTCGAAACAAAAAGGTGAGCCCCGTCACCTGGTCATTGAGTAGAAAGTAACAGGAATTGATGGAAATCATAAAATAGTATACATACCTCATAAAATGCAAACGTGCAATAAAAAGATTTTTTCTGGAAGATGTAATTACCAGAAGACGATAGAGGATATAAAAAAAATATTAATTAATACTCTTTTACAATTATGGATGAATAGTTAAGCATTGCACATTTTCAATTGCGTAGTAATCAATTAAAAAAAACTATCTGTTAAAGTGAATCTCTTTTCTTTTGAATATCTTTCCTTGAGAAGAAATTGAGTTCTGATACAACCGTGAAAGTAAATTGAATTCGCAACGCCGGCACTCGCTTGCACAACCAGTTGAGTTCTTCCAATCTCTGGTTGTAGCTTCCGTCACACGAGTCGAGGAAGAGGATATGAAGACTATACGGTGTAGCGAAAGATGATTTAGCAGTGCTTATTGGAAGCTTCTCAGACATCTGGTCTTGAAGAATTTGAAATTGAACATGTATTTTTCTTTTTTTAATATTTTTCTATGTATTTTTTTAAAACCTTCTGTGAATCCCACGGACCCGGCATTTAAATCATCCATTGTTAAAAAAGAAAATTAAAGAGAGAAATGCTTTCTCTGGCCATGCTGCCCAAATACATTAGGCTGCTATAACACACAGCGTACCCATCCATCCATAATTGGACATATATACAATACAATATATTAACATTTTTAAGTTTTTTTAACAATTATCATCAATAAACTTCGATTGATCGACTGATAGGAAGTGCCACTATATAGAATCGATTGTTCATATCTTTTCGATTTTCTACTAAACGGCTCTAACAATCTTGATTAAACTCAGTAAATCAATGAGAAATTAAGTGTTCTTCAATATCAGATAGGTCTTATCCACATAGAAATAGATTAATACGTCTTAAATGCCGAATTTTCGAGAAAAAAAATTATGTAAATTATTTTTATTTTGCTTATTTGAAAAAAAACGAAAAAAAAAAAAACTAGTTCTCATTGAAAGCGATATATATAATGTATAAATACTAAATATTAAAACTTACTCACGAATAACTAAAAATGACCCTTCATGGGTTGTAGTGTTACAGATTTTAATTATATATGTGTGTGTATATATGTATATAACACTACTTTTATCAATTATTTGACATGGTACATAGTTGTCATTCTTATTTTTTTAAAACGAGTTAGTTTAATTTAATTAGTCGTATTTTGTATTTTAGGTGTATTTTATTGAAGGTAAAGAGGGGAATAATAAAATAAAAAAGAAAAAAAAGAGGAAACTCTCATTGGGTTGAAAGAGAGAAGGATAGGAAGAAAGATAAAAAAAGAGATTAACAAAAAAAAAATTAGTAAAGCATAAAAAAATAATATAAAATATAAAAGAACCAAAGCGATGAAACAAAAATAATAATAATAATAAAGTCATATAATAATATTATTATTATGCTGTAAGATTAAAAAAAAGTCTGATTAGATTTGAATAATTATGCTGTATAACTAGTAACCTAATGAAGTTGGGCAGCATAACTTTGTTCTTTTTTTAATAAAGTTTTTCTTTCTCTGGATTAACTGGAGAGCCAGGTTAACCGGTGGTCCCATGTGCGATTCGTTCGCTGCGGTTTACCGAACCTGGCTTAGTGGAACCACAACTCCATATGTCCAAGCTGGTCTATCCAATCTTTAAGCTTTTAGTAATAAATTGAAAGCTTAGAGCTTTTGTACAATAAATGTCAAGGTCATTGAAATCGAAAAGCAGTTAAGTCTTTGACGAAGATCCGATGTGATTCGCTTATCTAGAAATCCTAGTTAGTAGATCTGTTATTCAGAGATAAACGGAACATTATTAAAGAATAACGGAGGTGAGGATACCATATAGGAATAGTAAAGGCGATTTGTTAGGATTTATTTTTAATCCTTCAGCTCTGACACCATTCTTCAAGGTTTGGTGTATGTTACGAGTTTTAGGGATATCAATCTCCAAGATCTACGAAATAACATGAGCGTATTTTTAAAAATTAATGAGGTAAAGATAGTTGACCGTATATAAATAAGAAAAGGAGCTGGTCGGGGTGATGGGGGGGGGGTATTGCGGTCAGCAGAAAAAAACAAAAACAAATAAACAATTATTTATTTATGCCGACGTTTCGACCTGATTTTCAGGTCTTTATCTCAGGGCTATAAAACAAAACGAGAAAACAAAAAATATTCAGAGTATTTATAAATAATATATTCAGTATTCATAAATAATATAAAAATAAATAATAGGCTAACAAGTTTGGAAATATAAGATACTTATTGTTTTATAGCCCTGATGAAGATCTGAAAATTAGGTCGAAACGTCTGCACAAATAAATATTTGTTGGTTTATGACCGACCATTTTTTTTTTAAATTAAATTTTCATTAATATTTTTTATCCTTCTTTCCTGCTTATAGTATAAAAATTAAAACAAAATTGCGCTTGATTCATTTTTTTTTTTATCTTGGACGTTTCAAGAACACTACATGTTCCTCTTCAGCATCTATAATTTTATATATTTTTTAAATAAGAGTTTTCACTATAGGGTATTTGATGACATAGATAAAAAAATTGTAACAATGTTAATATTATTCAGAAACTGAATCATATTTGTTTTAAGTTACCAACTGAAGGAAAACATCATGGCGTTTTCCTTTTGGTTTCATACTTGACTTCATTCAGACATAAATGGCTATTCACAATTTTTAAACTATTACGTATTTTGCTGTTAAAAAAAATTTAATATTATTTTTTTTCAGAAACAACTATGAAATTAGGTTTCTTGAAAGCAGAAAATAAGAATTTGACCAGAATCGATGATTCTAATGTTTAATGTTAACGAAATTGTTTGCAACAAACTCGGATTACATTCTGATTTTTTTTTGCTGAAATAATGATTTTGTATCAAACATAATTCTCCATGTCGTTTCGTAAGTGAAGGGCACAATCATAACGTTTTGTGTTACTTCAAGTTGTCTTTCAGAATAAAGATAACCTCTAATGAACTTACAATTTGTATCTTGCATTGCACGTACATCGAAGACGTTCTTCACAAAAGTATAATATATTATTTAGATTCCATTTCGGATCCCTTCTAGCCAGTTTTAACCAAATGTTTCTAGTTTTAACATATTTTGATACATGGATAAACAAATTTTGTTGAGTCTTTATAGTAGTTTTTTGCTATTAGATACTGCACAAAAACGATTAGGAATATAACTGATATTACTTAATTTTTTAAATAACAAAGAAAATTAAAAAAACAAAACAAAAAAAAAACAGTTAAATTAAAATAATACATGCAATGAGTAGATAAGCCTGGTGTGTGTTTATGTCGAAATGACATCATGCCAAAACAGTAATGGTGGCTTGTATTTTACTTTTAATGCGTAGTTTGAGACTAAATAGCGATTTTATATAAATAAATCAAGATGATTATCATTATCGAATAAGCGATATTAAACACTTTCTAAAAATCTGTGAAATAAAATATTATCGAGTGAATCACAAATTATAAATATATAACACGCTCTGAAATATATAGCTATTACAGCGTTCTATGTAACAAAATAAAGCCTTTTTTTTATCATTACTTAGTAACTATTATAGCATATTATAAATTTAAAAAAATTAAACCTTGAAAAAAGGTCAGTATCAGCTGAGATTTGGCTGTATACTCATCCCTTTACTTTCTCGAGATTTTAATGAATCTCTCTTTTTTTAGAGCCCCCTTAGCTAGCCAAGCTCAAAAACGCTGAGCCGTAAGAAACTGAAATTACAAATGTTGAGTTGGGTTATTCTCTTGATTATTCTGCTTGTCCAGAAGGCCTCAACAAAGCGTGTTCAGTTTATAAAAATAAAGTATTTGACAAGAAAGATGGCTTGACAGGACGAGATTAAGGGGTGACAACCGTTTTATCTCGGAGGATGGTAACCTCGTCCTACCGAGTACTATTCCAATAAACACGAGGGAAGTATGTAGACCTGGAGAGTTTCTAGCCGCCAGATTCATGCAGAAAGGTGCGTTCGTCCTGCCGGGTACTATTCTGACAGAGAAGAAAGAGGTACGAGGAGCAAAGCTAGCCGCCGGAGCCTACGAAGGGATACCGTTTTTTTTTGTCGTACCCTCCATTAATTAGGAAAAGGAAATTAGGATACATGAAATATGTTAGTAGAAGTTGGTATCCTTTTTCTACCATAGGTAAGAAAGGGATACCAGGAAGAGGAGAGAGATCATGTCAAGGGTGAACCAAAAATAACAACCATTTAGAAATCAAGATCGGCTAATAAACCGTAATTATAGAAGTGTTCTTAAGTTATCTATTTAGGTTAGGTTTTGACGTTGCTCATTAGTATGTACAAGAATTAATAATATGTAAAAATAACAATACATTTTTATAAAATATAATAATATATAAATTTGAGAGCTTCGGTGAGGCGCGCTCTGGTGGATTCAAACTTCTTGCTCCCCTCCCTACATATATTTAAGATGGAAATTTTATATTCGTTATTCCCACTTCAAGAAGCACTAAAATTCGAATTTTTATGGATATAGAAACATAAAAATTTTCTGTTCATAATTTTTTCCAACCTTAGTCTTTCCTTTCTGAGCTTCAGTGAGGCTCGAAGTGCTGCGCTCTGGTGGATTGTAGTCAAACTTCTTGAACCCCTCTCTACACATATTTAAGTTGGATATATGCCTGGGATATAATCGATTGCCCAGAACCACTTTACAGAATCTATTTTTCACATTTTTTCGATTCCCCAAAACGACTCCAACATTCTTGATAACACTTGGTATACCAACGTACAATTGAATATAATATCGATATAATTTGACAGGGCTTAAATGCGTATTTAAAAAAAACAACAAAAAACCTTCTCTAAAGTACCTTTAATTTATTTTTTATTTTTGAAAAATAAACATTTTGGGTTTTAAGCATTATCAAACGATGGATACTCACAAAAAAACTAAGAATTCGATGGATAAATAAAATCATCCGATTTGGACGGAAAGAGACGGTTTTATTTTTCACCCGAACTTTCCTTATTACATTGCAGCTACGTTATGTTTGTAGATAAGTTAAACTGTTGTATTTTTGGCTGCTACAAATTTTATATTCGTTATTCCTACTTCATGAAACACTAAAATTCGAATTTTTATGGATAAAGAAAAATAAAAATTAAAAAAAAAATCACAAAAATATAGATAACACGAGTGCAGGAGTTTACACAAAACCTAAACACGTAGAAATTTTCATGATTTTTCAATACTAATTCAAATTGGTTTCCTACAAAATTGAAGAAGGCGAATTAAGAAACAAAATACATTTAAATCAGTAATTTTTAACAAGTTTTGTACTTTTTTGTTGTTTTTTTTTCGGAAAGAATGGATAGTTAACTAATACTCTATAACTTAAGATAACATTTATAAATTTTATAAAAATTTTACTGCACCAGCACTGTTCAGGACCCCTCCCATCAAAATACCAGCCGCCAATAAAAATTCAGAAACGACGTGCTAGGAATTGTATTTAGGTATTGAGTTTTTAGGTTTGATTTAAATACGTTTCAAAAGCAATGTGTGCTCCAGTACATTATAATGTTCATAGAACCCCCACTACAACAGAGTTACAAACCCCCAAAACTCCTTAAAATGTAGGTAACTACAGAAGGAGATAGAGTGAAAATTGAAATATATATTTAAGTTAATAACAAAAATTTTCTGGATAGGGGTTATGAAAAAAAAAAAATACTGCACCAGATTTTTCATTTTAAAATTAACCATCCAAGTCTCTTTAATTTGAAATCCCAGAAATGAAATAATTCAATTCCTCATATTATCAATCGTATATGTGAATACAACTAATATTTTAAACAATGTTGAAAATTATATAATTTTTTATAAATTAAGACGTTCAAAGATCTCTAGGACGGAAACTTCCAAATCGAAATAGATTTAGCCTAAAAAAAAAATTTTTCCTGATCATTTTCAAGTGAACAACAACACTCAGTCGACAAATGGGCGATAGTTATCCCCATTTGTGAGAAAATTGTCGTTATTAGACGGAATTCAAAAGATAATCTTAATCGCTCAATCTCCACGTAAGGCAGGATCAGTTCGAGATTAGACCATGTGGTGTTGTTAAGCAATCAATGTCTTCGAGAATATTCTATTTCTTAAATAATTTTGAAATAACAACCTGATTAAGAGGAAGTTAATGTGGAAGATTTTTTTATTTAGTTAAGACGTTTGTTTTCAGCGACGAATGAGAATTGATCGTATAATTAGAATTATTTTTTTGCTTCTCCGTATTACATCCCTATTTTACAATGCTCTGTGGCAAACTGTGAATATATCGAACCATTTACAACAGTTTGGTACCAATCGAGGTTACCAGCTAGCCATTGTTTTGGTGTTATGTTGTGTGCTGTTTATTCTCACAACAGTAAGAACTTTTATGTTATTTTACTGTAACTAATAAAACAGTAAGAACAGTAAAAAAAAATTATTTGTGTCCACCACCCTCGCGTTCAACAAAAACCACCAAAGTATCCACAAAATAAACAATAGCCATTCGTTGTGATTACAAAATAAAATAGATAAAAATATTTCTGTATATATAATCTGTTCACTTTCTTGAGACTGTTTAATATTGTTTAAATAAAATTAATTATAACATAATTAAAGTCTCAAAATATTGTTTATTTTCTCAAAATTCTAACGTTTCAGCCATCATCAAGGAGAGCCTATCACAAAAAAGCTGTTATTATACTTTGATTTTTAACAATTTTAGCAATTAAAAATATGATTAGTAAATAGCATAACTTAAAAACCAATATACACTTACGTAATTATTTAAAAAAATATTTCTGCAGGCTATACTACCCAGGTCATTAGATTGTTATGATAGCAATGTGTAATTATGTTAAATTGATTATAATTAAAAGTTTAATATTAATGAAATAGTGACAAAATAGGTAATTAGACTTAGCTTGGGATATGTTATTAATGAATTAATATAATGTTTTATTATCTAATAGGGTAATTTTTACTGAAACTAGTGACCTGGGCAAAATAGCATGCAGAAAATTTTAAAAATAATTTATGTTAGTGTAAATTGGTATTTAATGGATATTATGTATTAAAAATATTGATAATTACTAAAATTGTATAATAAAAGCTGTTTTGTGATAAATTGTCCTTGAGGATGGCCGAATTGGCCGAAACGTTGGACTTTAAAGAAAATAAAGAATGTTTTAATTTGGATATAATTGAATTAATTGCAAAAACAGTTAAAAATATTCAATATAAATAAAAGAAAATTAAATGATTACTTGCGTAAACATAGGGCCTTATTTTCTAAAACTTATAATCGATGTAATTTTAAGAAGTTGAAAAATTGAATTTCTGTCTTTATAACAGAAATATAAAATTAATGAACAAAATCGACTTTCTTATATCTCTTTAATTATTGACAAAATTTTAATTTTTAATGAGAGTGGTTTATTTTTTGCATCTTGAGAGCATTTAGAGAATTTAATTTGATTTAAACAAGGTTAGATAAGCTATCCGTATATTAATATTATAAAATAAAGTTGATGATTATTGCAAGATTTGGATTTTTTTAATACAAATTTTGAGTTTTTACTGCACAACTTTGTAAGTTTTTTGTTTTTTTTAATTTCTACTGCACAAAAATCCAGTTTATTTTTGGAAAATAAATCCTGGTATTTTTGGAATCCTGAACCGTTAACAATCTGTTATGAAGACATTTACGAGACGAATAAGGAAGAATGACCCAATTACACTAGACATTACGTCCATCTGGTCGAATACCTCATTACAGCATCTGAGCTGTTGTTAATGGCTGACCCGTCTGGAATATTTTATGTTCATGTAACGGATCACAGTACTTAAGATGTAAAAAAAAAAAAAAGGATCCTACTGCCGAAACTTTCATTCAATGTTTTTTTACAAAGGGTGTGGAAGGAGAAACATACATAAAAATGTCTTTGTTTGTTAAAAACGTATATTTATTTAATTTTATTAAAGAGAATTTATACTATCTGCCGCTAGTTAAGATATTAAGAATTAGTGTACAAATAATCATTCATACAATATACCTACAGTGTAATCTCGATTATCCGAACTGAGTACTAGAGGGAAGTGTTCGGATTACTGAATGGTCGGATTACAGAAAGTATTAGGAAACATAATCTCAAAAAATCAGCAATATAAATGTACATAATTATTATTGTTTGTTTATTTTTTTTTTATACATATTTTATTGAAAATTTAACAATTTGAAGTTTTAAAATTAAAAAAAAAAAAGTTTTCATATACAGTAACGCTAAGTGATGATTTAATTTGTTAAAATTATAAGATTGATCATTTATAGATGAATAAAAAGTAAAAAATATTCTTTATATGGATTTATTTAAAACGTGGTAATAAAAAAATGATTTTACCATCGAAATTTGTGTTATACACCATTCTACTATTAATTAAATTAGTTATGCAGAATCAAATGATTTATTCTATAGATATTATGTATTTCTTATTCTAACAAAATATATTATAAACAGTTCCATAGGAATTAGATTACTCGATATCAAAACTGATAAAAATTCCCAATTTCGATTTTCACGGTGATCACAATAACTTGCTTATTGAACGGGAAGTTAAAAATTTCCTTTACACATGCGCACCTTTATTATAAAACGAAAATGTAATTGCCTCCTGAGTTTTCTAAAAAAAAAAAAAAAATATATATTTTTTTGACCAGTCCGGATTACCGAGGTTACACTTTATTCAGAAACAAACGAACAAAAGAAAAAACAAATCGGAAAAAGGAAAAAAATGTATAAACGATAACAATAGTACTCACTAAAAAAAATAAATTTAATATAATAATAATAAAGAATTACATAAATAAAAGAAAATATTATCAAGTAAAAAAAGAGAAATTAACGAAATTCAATTCAATTCAAATTCCACTTAATACTTATTTTTTAAATTGTTTTATATAAAATATTATATGATTTTTTTGTTTTTGCTACATATTGATAATATAATCAAATAATAATTATTAAAGGAGAAAAAGTAATATTTTCTTTTTATAATAAACTGCTTTATATATTATAACTTTCCTTGCCTTCTCACTTTCCCAAGTGATTTTCCTATTGGATGGGGGTGTCGGAGGGTGGTTGTTAAGGACTTGGTTTTAGTCGATAATTTCCATCTCTTTATCGACTGGTTAAATAATGGTGACAAAGGAATGAGAATTTGGGTTTAAAAAATTGATAACTCAGCTATCCTTGGGACTTGGGAGAAAAAACTATCTATAATAGCAATAATTCGTTGCATGCTACTACACATTCTCTTTACTTTACACTATATACTGCATTTATGTTCATAAGTCAGGTTACACAGTGATATGATTTTATATATTGTGAAATACTCTGTCTGAATTCTTAAATCCTGAGAAATCTCTAAAAATCTAAAATGAAGGGTATCGCGTTCTTTTCTCACAGTGTAACCTTTATTAGTGAGTACTATCGTTTATAAATTTTTTTTTTTTTCCGATTTGTTTTTTCTTTTGTTCGTTTGTTTCTGAAAAAAGTGTGACCTGGTTAATCCGAAGTTCGGACTGGCGAGAAAACTCAGGAGGCAATTAAATTTTCGGTTTTTAATAAAAGTGCGCATGTGTAAAGGAAATGTTTAACTTCCCGTTCTATAGGCAAGTTATTATGATCACCATGAAAATCGAAATTGGGAATTTTTACAGTTTCGATATCGAGTAATCTAATTCCTATGGAACTGTTTATAATATACTTTGTTAGAATAAGAAATACATAATATCAATAGAATAAATCATTTGATTTCTAAATAATAGTAGAAACATGTATAAAACAAATTTTGTTGGTAAAATCATTTTTTTATTACCACGTTTTAAATAAATCCACATAAAGAGTATTTTTTATTTTTACTTTTTATTCATCTATAAATGATCGATCTTATAATTTTAAGAAATTAAATCATCACTTCGCATTACTGTAAAATAAAACATTTTCTTTTTTATATTTTAAAACTTCAAATTGTTAAATTTTCAATAAAATATGTACATAAAAAAAATAATGGTGACAAAGGAGTGAGAATTTGGATTTAAAAAATTGATAACTCCGCTATTCTTGGGACTTGGGAGAAAAAACTATCTATAATAGCAATAATTCGTTGCATGCTACTACACATTTTCTTCTCTTTACACTATATACTACATTTATATTTATAAGTAAAGTTACACTGTCAGAAAAGTACGTGATATGATTCTATATATTGTGAAATACTCTGTCAAGAATTCTTAAATCCTGAGAAATCTCTAAAAATCTAAAACGAAGAGTGTACAATGCTATGATAAAGCCAGCTCTGATATACTGCGAGACCTGAGCTCTAACAGGTACCATAGAAAGGAGGATCGAGAGATTTGGAATGAAAGTCCTCCGTACAATTACAGGAGATATCTAGGATCAGAGCCTTAACGATGAGGAAGAGAAGAACTAACTGTGAACTGCTTGCAGAGACTAGTCAGTCTCATGATATGAAGGCAAGATGAGTTAAGATTGGCGGGACATGTGACCCGAGGCAAACCATCAGGACGCCTCTACACTACAATGAGTATAGTTGGCAAGAGACAACGTGGGAGGCCAAGAACGAGATGGATAGACAGTCTCAACGAAGACGCGAGCATATAATTCAACAATTGTTATGATGTGATTGCTTATTTTGTTTTATACTCCGACTATTTATATTAATAGTTTTTAAAAGAAATTGTTCTTTACTAATGTTAAGTGTGCTTTGTATGAGGCAACCAAATGCAGTTGGGCAGCACAGCATTTTTAATAAAGTGTTTTTGCAGGGTACTTAACTCGACGGTTCAAATAAGGACGAAGGAAGTATTCATGGATTTCCCAAGTGTTCACGATTAACACACGCACGTCATTACCTTCTACCCGATTAGTAGGCGTACGTCATTACCTTCTGAGCAGGAAAGTTATATCAGAGCCATTTGGGACACGACTAGTCAAACCACATTAGATACCTTTCTAATAGCACCTTTGGAATTCTGGTCTTCACAATACTCCTTTCAGATCTGTGAACTACAGGAACTTGTTCTAAAATATTGCTGCATAAAACCGCAATTTAACCTTCACCATTAAATGGATTACTGAGAATTTTTTTTATAAATTTTAATAGCAGAATCAAAGAAGTTAGCCAAGCGGATTAGAGGTAATTGAGATTCCCGGATGCTCACAAAAGATTACAATCCATTGTGCTGCTAATGGGACAGGTCTTAACTCGATAAAAAAATCCAATCGGTACATTAAAAAGTTAAAAGAAGATATTGGCAAGAATTACTATAAAAGAAATCGGTTATTTTTTATTTGAAGCTGAAAATAAAATCGGGGTCATAATTAACCAGAATATAATAAATACCATTTTTTAAAAATTGATTTTGTCAGCCTTGTACGTTAAAAAAATTATGAACGTTACCTTAAGTTATAGACATCATAAACTATCCATGTTTTCTCCGGTAAACACACACAAAAAAAATTTAACTTGCTAAAAACGCCTGATTTAAAATCATATTAAGTTTCTTAATTCGTCTTTTTCATTTTTATAATAAATCAATATTGAAAAATCTGGAAAAGGACACGCATATTTTTAGGATTTTCAAAAAAAAAAGTTGAAGTTGAAGTTAGTTTAGAGGAAGATATCACATAGGTCTTGGGAGGGAAATGTATGAAATAAAATTGGGTGGAAGAGCTGCTTGAGAGAAAAACTCCATAATCTTTTTATTTATAGATTCTCAGAAAGCTGTCAGTCTGTATAGCTTCCTGAGAATGGTACAAACGACTTGACAGTGGTGTTGGAGTGCAGAGATGTTTCTATGTCCAGCAAAAAGCTCTCCCATCTAAAAGTCTTTCCAGGAAAGCAAAGCTTTTGTTGTACAAAACAATAATTAGACCAGTGGTAATGTATGACAGTGAGACATGGACTCCAACCAAGGAAAATAGATCTTTGGAGCCGTTAAAGAGGAGCACAGGTGGAGAATCAGAAGCACTGACGAACTAAAAGGATTGCATGGAGAGCCTGATATCCTCTGTGCTATTAAGAAGAGCAGGCTAAGATGGTTGGGGCATGTAGAAGGTATGGACCCTGTAGTCTACCAAAAAGGATGCTAAATGGTCACCAGGAGGAAAAAGGAAAAGGACCCAGGCGTCGATGGCTGGATGATGATTTGAGAGGGATGGGAATTGAAAATTGGAGGAGTCTCGCTGGAGACCGCGAGGGATGGGAAAGAGTGATGGCAGAGGCCCAGGTCATACAAGGACTGTAGCACCCAACAGTGAGTGAGTGAGTTGGAGTGCAGAAGGATCTTGGGGCAGCTACTGCTGGGGGGATCTCAAGAAGCAGCTACTGCAATAGATTTCTTCACCCCACCAAATTAAAGGGAACGAAGAAGGAAGCCTATTTCTAACGGAGGTTCTCTTGAGTCTGAACACAAGTTGGCACGAGAGAGCTGCGGAAGGTAAATTATGAGCACCCAGGTAGGTGACAACGATACCAAGAAACTGCAAGAAGACAAAGTGTAGCCTGTTAAGACTGGCCACGATTTTCTCAAAACTGGTGTCTTTGAGAACCTACTGTGCAAGCTTTGCTAGCTCGAAGAAATAGCATCAGCTCATTTGGAAACTTGTCCATTACTAAAAGACATCAGAAATAATTTCACTCAAGAAGACTCTATCTGGGTGAAAATAAACTAAAATATATTGGACTGCGCAAGTACGGATGGCCGAAATGCGTCGTATTAAGTAAAAAAAAATGAACATAAACGTTTAATTATAACTAAATTGATACAAAACTTATATACATACACATACATACATACAGTACATAAGCAAGCCTAGCAATAGCAAGGCATTGCCGAGTCACCTATATGTAATAAAAATATTTAATACATAAAAACCTGAAAATATAGTTTACTACATTTTTATTTGTTATAAGGTTTTATAAAATAATAAAATACAATTTTTTCTTGGTGGTTGATGCAGGTAATATATATATAATAACTTCTGGAAGATAAAGTTCACATATCTATTTTAGATATAGGCCTCTTATATAAATTAAAAACAAAATAAATATCCTCATTATTTTGTTTTTACTAAAATAAGAATTTCAATATTTTATTTTAAAAAAATATTATTAATCAGTTCAAGAAATTTAAAGAATATAAATTTTCTAATACAAAATTTAAAGGGTAGAAATGGTTTTTTTTAGAATTAATTAACCAATGTTTAAACTCATAAATAAGTTCAGGCATTGTTTAAACTTTAATATGACAGGTACTGAGCATGGCTTAAGCGAAAGGTGATATGAGGAAGTTGGGAAAACAGGAAAATTAATTTGATGTCTAAGGATATTAATTAACATTCTTCTTGCCTAATTAACATGTTGCTATTTAAATAACTTTTGTTAATTAATGGTTGTTTTAAATAATACAACACATATAATTTAATACAAAACTCTACTAAATCAAAATTGATTTTTTTAGTGGTTCTATATTTTTTATTATCTAACCAGTTGGTTGCATGGATCAATACGACTATAACAAAAATGTTATGCTACAAGTTATTTTATTTTATAAAAAAGTTTGAACTGAAAAATAAAAAATAAAGTTGGTAACATCAATAGGTCATTCATTAGATAAAGTTGAAATAACAACATATCTGATTAATGCAAGATGGTGTTATTTAGTGACAAAGGAATGAGGTTCACGAATAAACTCATCACATGTTACTTCTTTCTTTCTTTATTATTTATTTAATGATATTAACAAACTGCATTTACATAAAAATACATTCGGTAAGTCGGAAGTTTAGACAGTTTGTCTAGTAAGTGCTGTAACAGTCGGAATCGACTTGCAGTTTCCTGTCTTTTCAGTCTTGTGTGAGGACTTGAGGTCAGTCCTTTAAATGTTACTTCCCGATAATCGCACTAAGGTTGATTGTAAATAAAAAAAATAAATTAAAATTATTTGGTGGAAAACTGCTAATATTGTCAGGTTAATAACAGTAATGAATCTGGTTTGAAATTAGAGAATATTTAATATTTAACCTATAAAACATTGATTTGCTATAAAGCTGGCACGTATTCTAAAATATGAGTTTCCTTTAATTTTGTTTATCTAACAGGAGGTTTAATACAGGAGAGATGTGTAGGTCAATTATGCAATATAAAAAAGAAAGAAAGGAGCATCCTAGAGAATCTATTGTGTCTGTTTTAGCTCAACCACGCAGCCCTGACTCATCATCAACCCACTGAAGGCGCATTCTTTTGCGTTCTTATATTATACTTTATTATAGAATGTGGTAATCTACGTTTTATAATATTTACTATTTTTATACTGCGTCTATGATTGGAACATAACATGTATAATCTAGATTTTAATTGAAACTGACATCAAATCACAAATTATATTATTGATAACTTTGGACAGAATCAACAGGACAGAAAATAGGTCAGCGAATCAACCAGAAAAAGACCAAATATATGATTGTCAACCCTCTACGTTCACTCACTTTTACGTTTTGAGGTTTATCGTTTTGAAAATGTTAATAGTTTCATCCACCTAGCGCAAGCATATAATAAGCCCAACCCAGAGGAGCAAAGAAGAATTATTCAGCAATGGTGTTCTTTTCATCTAGCAAACACAGTAAGAAGCCATCTGTCTAGAAAGATGATAGTAAAGAGCAAAATTCAATTAGTTAGCTGTGGGCACATCAAAAAAAGATTGGGTATTCACTAAGCACTATCATGAAAAGTGGTAGTAATTGGAATCGGGTAATAAGGCTGTGAAGGCTTAGTGAACTCGTAGGTTCAATGCCGATACCAAATATCGTTCTCTTCATACATCTGTCCAGTGATACCCTCCAAATCCAAATCTTCTAAATTATTCTTGATGTAATCCTCTCACCTGCGTTTCGGTTTACCTTTCGGACGCTTAATCATCAGTTTAGTGTTCATTTCTTTAGCATTGTAGGGATCCGTTTCTTACTAAGTCCTAAAACCTTACTCACCCATCTTATTCACCGCAATGCTATAACCAGAATTATTTTACCTAGTGCACTTCCGGACCGTCCGTAGCTAAGGTGGTTGAGAGCAATCTTCGAACTGCGGGTGTCGTCGGTTCGAATCCTGGAGACTTTTTTCATTGTGTTGCTGTCCTCCAACATGAATAAGTTGACCCCACACCATTGTTAGAATAGGTTGATCACCTATAGAATACCTTCCCCCCTCCCATATGTCAGAAATGATCAGAAAGGAGGTAAAAAAAAATCATTAAAGAAAAAAGTTCCTCAATTCTGGCCCGTTTGTAGCTCATGTGGTTGAGACACAGGTCTTAGCAAACTTAGAACTGCAGGCGACGTTCGAATACGGTCTAGGGAGGGTACTTTTTCAATTTGTGGTGGTTCCACGAAATGATAAACTTGACCTTCTAACATGGTCCTAATAGGTTGGTCACGTCTAGACAACCCCCCGTATGTCAGACATGACCAGGAAGGGGGGTCATAAAAGTTCCCACAATTCAGCGTCGTGCAGCCTTCTAAATTCTCCCGTTAACTCATCCTTATTCGGTCCCAATATTTTACGTAATACTTTATTTTCAAAAACCTTCAGGTGGTATTCTTTCCTTAGTGACATCACGATTCGCATCCATGAAGAACAGTGGGAAGGATAATACTTTCGTAAGTTTTTAGTTTTACGTTTTTGGACAGAAGATGCGAACTAAACAATTTCGAAATTGAAAAATAACAAGCATTTCCAAATGGCTTCAAATTACTACATAGGCAGAAAAAAATAAGGAAATATCAAAACACTTCATCACTTTGATAGGATAATGGTGACTATAATTATTTCTTCAAATGACCTCATATTGAAAAGCACAAGAGAGGATACAGAAAATCTTACGGAACTTGAAATTTCTCATTACAAGCTGAATTGTTAGAAAATGTCTAAACAAAAAACATAATACCATATCCATTTTCTTAAATTGTTTTGCCTGGAAGTAGATATGACTCCAGAAATCATTTAGTTCTCTTGAAGGTTTGTCAAGAAAACTTTACATTTTACATCTTGAAATTTAATTCATCGTTAGTGAAGAATGTACCGTATGAGCCTATTGTCAATTATGTTCAAGTCATTAATACCGATTTGGTGATGGATAGTTCCTTTGTTAACGAGATACGCCTACTGAACTCCATTTGATTGTTCTCTAGGACAGCCTTCGGCACAATGTACATAAAATTAGCCTCTCGAGGCGTCAGTTGCGTCACTTCCATTGTCTTGAGCGCCGAAGACCTTCTAGATGACCAGTCACCGTTGCTGTCCGATATGGATAACCGGTTGGTTCTTGACTAGCAATAACTTCCTACACTGCCTTTTATATCGAGGCATCGTCTGAGTCTGAAAGGAGAAAACTAATAATGCGTTACTATTTGAAGATTTCGAATTAGTTTTAAGAAACCACTATTTTCTCTTGAGCGGACATTTTTTATGAACGGATATTCATATCCTAGTAACGTCCGTTTTTAAGAAGTTTCATACATCTCTGAAGCCACATCATATACTACCATAGTCCTCAAAAGTCCGTTAAAAGTTTATAGAAAAAAAGTATATATCTATACTATACTTCATTCTAGATAAATTTCGAAAAGGTTCTTGAAGCCAGAAAAATATGATATAGGTATCAGGCAAAATGATACTTGAAACGAAATTTCTCTACAATGCAGAGTTGATTTTAAATTATTTTTTAAACTGTAAAAAAATCAACAAATAAAAAAAAAACAACGTTTTTTTCAATTTCGCTCGATTCAATCAACTTAAATCTTCTCTCTATGTTTTAAAGATTGTTTTAGAGTTCTATCAATTGGTAGATATATAATTATTGATATTGAAGTTCTATCAATGGGTAGTTTCTCTACATGTCCGTATATTGGAGTTCTATCAATGGGTAGTTTCTTTACATGTTTGTATATTTGAGTTCTATCAATAAGTAGTTTCCCTATATGTCATTATATTGGAGTTCTATTAAAGGGTAGTTTCTCTATAAGTCTGTATATTGGAGTTCTATCAATAGTTAGTTTCTCTATATGTCTGTATATTGGAGTTCTATCAATGGGTAGTTTCTCTACATGTCTGTATCATTTCATTGTAAAACTAACACCAAATTTACTTGCTGTATATATTATAAAGTTGTAAATATAAATAAATAAAAAAGGTGATATATTAATAGGAGTTTAGCGAAGTGGTTCGGCCGGAAAGGATTGACCTTCTACTATTTTGGTGTAAAATCTCTTCTTATGAGATTGTGGCATGTCGTATAGTTGATTTTTTCCTCTAAATTGTGAGTTATTAGAACTTAAACGAGGATATTTTCAACTAAACTAAAGTTATTATTTTTTAAAAAGATAAACTTACATCAGATTATTGATTCTAAAGATAGGTAAAAATTCCGGAACGTTGATTAAAAAATATGTGAAATAAAGATATTAATAGGATGAATTTTTAAGACAAATATCTAATGCAAATATTTTTTAAAATATTAAAGATATCAGAGCTTAAGCAACGACATTGTATTATATTGAGAATTAGAGGTTTTCCCATTTGATTTCACATACTTTAGATTAAATAATAATATGAAAAAAAAATAAGATAATTTGATAAACATTTACTGAATTAATACTGGTATTTATGTTATTAAAGCATATGGACTCAGTCGAGTCAGCTCTGCAGAGATAAAGCAGCCCGATCTCTAACCCGGCAAGGATGAGATCTATGAATTGTTTTCAAAACATTTTTATCTCGCTGAATCACTAGTCATGAGTCCATTTCTTTACTAAGAACAATCTTATGCAGACATTTAAATTATAAGAGGAAAAAGCGAATAGTTTTGAGATTTTTTATCTGTTGTACACTTATGTGGTCAAATGAATGCCAATTTTTTTTGCTGTAGATTTAAGACGGATGCCTTTATTTCTTATTTTTTATTTATTATATAACGCGTATTGAAGAAACTTTTTAATGATAAAAGCGGGTTTTGTGTTTCTTTGACATCTCTCTCACTGATCAGCTTAACTAAAAACGATTTTGTCTATAAAGTTTAAAGACTCAAAGGCAGATACTCTTATAATTACAATTATGGCGAGTTGGTTGGTCGATGTAATACATGTCACAATCTCACAAGAGGAGATCATAACACAAAAAAAGGCAATCCTTACAAATGATAAGAATTGTAATTTGAATCCACGCGTACTTCTTAAATATCGAACTGAGAAGGTTTACAGCTGTTGAAATCCACAATTTATCTTGCTGAAAGGGATTTACTACAGTTTGAAAGATAGTGAATCCACATCATCCCAACCCAATCAAATTCCAACCAAATTAGGGTTGATAATTAAAAATATTATATATTAATCAATAAATAAAAACCGAAACTTAAATAAATCAAATGTTATATAAGGATATCTATACAAATTTACAATTAAACAAATACATCAAATTCTACCAAGAATTAGATATATACTCTAATACTGTCATACATTTTATGACAGATTATAAAGAAATCTGTCTAATTTATTATATAAAAAATAAATACAAACAAAAATTAATAATATAAAAAAAATATTACATATTTAATTAAACATTATATCTACAATCGTTGATCGAATAGACGTATTAATATGCTTATTAAGTTTATATATGATCTTTATACTTCCTTGAGACTGGTTATTATTGTTTTAACAAATAAATTTTATCTAATTTTAGTCTCAAAACAATTTATATTTCTTCATAAGTCCGACGTTTCGGCCAATTCGGCCATCCTCAAGGACAATCTTAATACAATTTTAAAAAACTGCATGCAGGCTATACCCTATTTTGTCAATTCTTCACATTATAATAAGTATTAAAACTTTATTTATAATCATAAAAATTCTTTCTTGAGACTGGCAGTAAGTAGTATAACAAGTAATAACAAGTAAGTAGTATAGTAGTAGTAAGACAAGTAAGGTTGTAATAAAAGTGTATGATAGTGGTTAATGAGAAATATTTTTGACTGTAATTTTTAATGGATATTTAACTTATTGGGTAATTAAACAAATGTGAGATATACTGATTAACAAAAAAATTAGTTTACCTAATGGTTTTAATGTTGTTCATAGATAAAAATGTTTTGACCTGGGCAGAATAGCCTGTATGAAGTGTTTGGAATGATTAAATAATATTTTTCATAGTGAATTAAGGTAAGGTAAATTATAAATAATAATGTTAAATATTTGAAATGGTTGTAGGATCACACATATAATGGAAACTTTTTGTAGTAGATTGTCCCTGAAGATGGCCGAATTGGCCGAAACGTTGGACGTGTAAAAACAATAAAAGTTTTGAGACTATAATTTGGATAATGTTTTGAATTATTTAGTAAGTATTAAAACTTTCAGTCAAAGTTAATTTAATGTGAAGAATTTACAAAATAAGGTAATTGTGGACTCAAATTAATGACCTGGGTAGAATAACCTGCATACAGTTTTTTAAAATTGTATTAAGATTGCCCTTGAGGATGGCCGAATTGGTCGAAACGTCGGACTTTTAGACTAGAGAAATATGATTTGTCTTGAGACTAAAATTTATTTTATTTAAACAATGGTTATCAAGCTTGATTTACATTTATATCTGGGTTATAAACTCTTTTTATAAGTATGGGAATGGTTCAGAAATCAAATTCATCATAATTAATAGAGTTCTTTATACTCGTATTTATTGTAATCAAACCTTTAAAAACAATATTTGTCAGATACAATGTTTGAAAAAGAAATAGGTTGTAAGACTTATATAAGATAAATCTTGGTAATCTGTGATTTCCCAGACCATCTGTTTTTCCTTGAGTGTTCTGTTTAAAGGCTTCAATGTTTGTCAATATTGTTCGATTAATACGGAATAACATGGGCGAAGCGTTGAAATTGAACCATGGCTGAGATGCCTTCAATACCACGTAGCCATGCACCGTTATTAAGGAATTAACCATCTTCCTTTATATCCTCGATGGTTGTTTGGAGAAAATCAAGACGTGAAATTGCCCCGTGAAAGGATCTGTAACCTATTTATCATGTTAGCGTTCCTTGTCATCATATACAAGTGTTTAGTTACAATGTCAATATTTTTTTTAGGTTTTCTTATTTTTGAGAAAAAATAAAATAATTATGATAATAATCGTAGAAAGGGAAATGGATTCTCTAAGTGTGTTAAATCATTTAGATACAATATGGATTCCTGGACCGTCTTGACGTCTTCGGTGCGTGCGCATACCTATAGTACAAGAGCCCAAGAGGAGAAAAAAGGCAGTTATTTTACCCCAACTTTTGATTACATTAATGAAAACTATGTATATTTACTAGTCAAAATTGATGGATCTGCCAAGTATAGTTTGGAGAATAAAAAATAGCGGTTGTTTCAAACCGTTAAAAAAAAAATTATTTTTTATTCCGAGCTTTATATCTTTGAAACTACAAAACTAGAAAATCTAACATTAAATCATTAAAAGTAAAGTAAATTTTCTTCAATATGAGCCATAATAGAGCTATTTACATTGAATAGTTCTGGAGATACAGCTTTTTAAAAAGCATCATTTCACAAAAGAAAAATATACTGAAGAGATCAGTAGTTAGTGAATTAATTTTGAGAAATCTAAATCTTAAAAACCATTCGACGTACAGATATCTATTAGCACTCAAATTAAAGCTAGTTAAATGGATAATAAAGTAGTTTATGACGTTTATCTTCCTAGAATTAGTAATTTTCATAATATTTACTAAAATAAATTGATTTATAGTTAGTTGCTCGGACGAATATTTGTGTGCAAAATTGATACTCTTATGTGTATATCAAAACAACTAATACCCCTACGAAGATAGTGTAATTAACTAGATTATAGTAAGTTAAATTACCTTTATTGTGAGTGCTGGCAGACATATGTACGTCTTATGGTTCAAGAGAGATATTTTTCAAAAATCAAACCTTTTATCCGAACAACTTGAAATTAATATTTTGTGAATTTATTTTGTCTAATATAAAAATTACTATTCCTTCAAAGTTAAACTTTAAAACCGTTATATAAAATTTAACTATCATTAATTTGTGTGCTGGCATAGATCTGTACGTCGAATATATCCTGAGATGCATTTTTGTCAAAAATCTAATTTATTTTCCGAACTCGTACCGAAACGTTATTGATGTATATTAGAAGGTCCCGTGGTCATCTTCTTTTCAGACGCCTTGAAGGACTATCGGGAATTGTTAAGGATGAATGATTTGTGGAGTTAGGATGGTTAAGGAGTTTGAAATGAAAATACGCATATCATTTAAGTTCTTTTAAATTTTAAAAAAGATTTTTTTATTTAATTTTAATTTTAAAAAAGATATCTCTTTTGGGTCCAATCTGCAACGAATGGGATGTTAAGGTCTTTGTGAATGAGTTTATTTGTAACGTAATAAGGAGCTTCAAGGATTTTACGTAGGTCACTAATTATTAATTTATTTTGTATATAATATTTCGGGAACTATTTAACATTTTAACACTTTAAATTATATTCTATTATGTTTTCTAGTGTTGTAGGTAGTTTTAACGATATGGAGCTTCGAATTAGTTTTATTTTTCTTTGACGTTTTGAAACAGCCGCCATTTTGTAATCCCCTGACTATACTTGGCAGACTCATTAATATGACTAGTAAATATATATAGTTGTCATTGAAGTAATCAGAAATCGGGGGGAAATAACTAAATTTTTTCTCCTCTTGGGCTCTTGTACTATATCCTTCAGCCCAGATGACAAAGAACAAGACATACCATATCAACTCTCTGCTCACGGCACTTACCCTATTATCCGACCTACTAGTTCACCTAACCAGTCCACATTTAGTTCACAATTCGCTATTGAGAGCAGTTGACATTCACTAGATTGCTATCGGGTGAAGACGACACAGATGATAATCAGTGCGTGGCTCCAGGATGTCTTCGACTCCTAGGACGACATCGAACTTCTCGATCGACACTCCTGAAGAGTTCGTCGTGCTCGGTAGCATAACAGGCGGGATCAAGTAGACGCCAACTGACTCCCAATGAGTGACTCACGATTCAGTTCGATCAGAATTCATAGCAGCGTTGGCCCGCTTTATTGTTTCAGGAAGTTTGGGGTATTAATAGAAATATTCTCGTGCTGCTGATAGTTTGAATCCCACGAGAGCGGGATTTTGAACAAAATAACATTAAGTAAATTTATAAAACGAAGATGGTCAGGGTGCAGTAAAAATAAATCAAATAATAAATAAACTATTAAGTGTGTGCAACCGTTTCGTGTCGCTTCCTGGGCTTCATCAGGGCTAAAAATATGTTGATAATTTAATTTCTATCCATTTTAGTCTCAACACATTTTACTTTTCTTAAAAGTCCGACGTTTCGGCTAATCCGGCCGATTGTTGTGATAAAGTTTTAACAAATAGTGACTGTGATAAATGATTTTAATTTTGGTTTTAATGTGAATATTGACTAATTAGAAATTGTTGTTTTGACCTAGGTAGAATAGCCTGCATGGAGTTAGAGTTTTTAAATCATTTAGTTCTAAAATTGTATTAAGTAGATTGTCCCTGAGGATGGCCAGATTGGCCGAAACGTCGGACTTATAAGAAAAATAAAATGTGTTGAGACTATATTGATAATGTTAGATTATAAGATAACAGTAAAGTAAACTAAGATGAGGTTAAAAATAAATAAATCAATAATAAAAAGATGAACAATAATAAGTGTGTAGAGATAAATGCTTTATTTAGCCATGCTGCCCAAATACATTTGGTTGCTACAATACACAACATACAAATCAATCCATGATCGGACATAGATACAATATATATACTTACATGATATAATAATAATTTTTTTTCTTACCTTTCCCTTTTACAATCGACACTAGTCTGCACACTAAATACAAATATTTTAATTTTTTTTTCTATTTAACAATTTCATTCCATTTGAGAATTTTATTCTCCCTATCTCACTCTCTCAGACCCGCTCCAGTGATCCGCATCACCCATTTTCGATCCGTTAAACGTAGTAGATCAGTTTACAACAGAAAGAAAACAAATATAGATAAATTACAAAAACAACTAATAAATAGATTTTAAAAAAACAAAAAGTTAGTTAAAAGATACTTCAATGAATAAAAAAGTTTAAAGAAATATCATAGAGCTCTTAGTTATATGTTTTTAGTTATATATAATTCTTGTAAGGAGGTTGCTTTTTTATTATAAAAGTCTTATAAAGTTGAAAATAAAATGATATAGAGTTCTTTGTTATATATAGTTCTTTTTATATATACAACTGATATGAAGATATATTGTTATCTGATAATAGTGAAAAAGGCAACGACAAAGACAATAATTGTTCTTTAGTGGTCTTGCTATTTAAGAGAAGTAACGTGAGAAAGGATTCTATTTTATCTTTAGTATTAAGTTTATAAAAATTCAGAAAGAACATTCTGGACCCATCTTCCAACCGGTTATGCAAAGCAATCCATATATCATATAGCAGCGTTGGCAGCTGCGAATTTATAGAAGCTATTTTATTTTTACTTATACAGAGAGATAAAAAAAATATATATATACATATTATTGCCTGGCATCTTTCGTATCGTACACTTTATATCAGTTGACTTTTTAGTCGGTCAACAATCAGTCCTCCAAAACCGAATCAATGATTTCAATAATTCATCAATAAATAAACAATAATAAACATTATTTTATTCTCTATTTATTATGTGGTGCTCGACCAATATGAATATATGGGGACCTGAAACCAGAAAAAGGTGCTCCTTCTCCAGAAAACTTTTTTTTTCTTTTTATTTATTTGTTGATATTTACAACTGTATAAAAAAATACAACCAGTAAATTTGATCATAATGCCATAATGATATGCTACAGGATGTAGAGAAACTACCCAGTAGTAGAACTCTAAAAACAGTTTACAATATAAGGTCACGAGGCCATCTTCTTTTCAGGCGCCTTGGAGGATTGCCAGGAATGGAAGAGGAAGCAAGGTTAGAAACGAGTGGGTTTGGGTGGTTAGGGAGTTTATTATTAGACATTTAGGTCTTTATGGATGGTTTTATTAGTAACAAAATAAGGAGCATTGAGGATTTTACGAAGGATTTTGGATTGTAAAGATTTCCAGAAAACTTAAAACTAGATTGTTTAAACGTGCATTTTGTACAAATAATCAGTGGGTAAATAATAAGTGGGTAGCTCCAATTTAAATCTTTCTGTTGCATGTAATTATATTCTGTTCCACTGTAGTCGAGAGTCAGCTCTGTGGGTTCGGGAACACTCTGGGATTCACCCAGGCTCATGAGGTGGATAAACTTAATTGGGTAAAAATTTGGCGGTCGAGCATGATTCTGACCAAATCAACTCCTTGCACAACTGTTGGTCTAGTTACAGTGCTTCCTTACAAAGTACTGCTCACCAGACCTTTCATAGATTGTTGTGGTACAAATTAAATTAATTTTTAAAACACATCTATTTACATAATATGTTTATACATTATTGACCTAGTAAGTGTTTTGATTAACTAGAACAATGGATCGCTTATACGATCGCGTTAACGAGCCTAATTTACTAGGAACACTAAAAACGAACTTTTTCAACTTGTTTGAATCCGAAACGATCTTCCAGTTATAAAAGATAATTTTTTGCATTTATGAGTCTTAGTTATATTTTAGTATCATTTATTAAATAATCATAATAGTAAATTAATAGAGACGCGGTACTGAGGTTATTGGAAGCGCCAGCAGACCGATTGTCCAGCTGAATAGAATAGAGCTAATACACGAATCCGTTTAGTGGAACAAGGTAAGGCCTATCTATTCATCTCTCTCTTATCAAGGCCTACGATCCCTTTCCCTGGTTCTAGCCTCGCAGAATGGAAGAGAATGTTGGCTTCCATTTACATATAACACACTCCTCTACTTTTCGGTGTTGTACAAATATTACGCAATCAAATTCCTTAAAATGCTCTTTTGTTGCTACAGCTTGATTAGTCTCAAGCATTGTTCCCACATGCTGGAACGGCATACCGAATAGCTTCTCTGTGCCGGGTCAGTGTTACAGTAGGAACATTGTAGGAATGGCAAGTGGAGGAGACAATGTGTCAGCTTTCCATCACGTAGTTTCTCTCTTTCAAGAATCTCCTGGAAACTAAGAGTTACTGTCTGGAAGGATGACATATTCTTCGAGTCCGTATACAAGCTGCTCTACTTTTTTTTTTCAAAAACCAGATGTACAGCTTTGATATTTTTTATTTCTTCTCAATTAAATTAATAAATATATCGTTTGTGTTTACATTCATAGATAAAATTACTTCGTGCAGAGTTTTTCTTTAAAAACACTTTTATTGATCCTATAGAATCTTTCTACAAAACCGGTAGTAATTGTTTCTTCAATTCTATACATGACTTCTTCGAGTGGTTTTCTTCTGACTCCATAATTTAGTTAATAGAAAGATTATTCGTTATATGTAAGTTTTTTTATTTTATTTTTATACCAGATCGGCCTGGTGGGCCTTACATGGTTGATATAACTTATATTATATATTTTTTAACAGTTGATTATGAGGGGGTATAGTCATAGAAATGACACCCCTAACTATATAAAATGTTCTTATTAAAAGAAAAAAAAAGAAAATAAATAGATAAGAATAATGCTTCTTAATAAAAGAGGAAAGTAAAATTAGTAGCAAAAAATAATGATATTGGTACACTTAAATAAAACAAACAATTTTCTTCTAAAAGTAAAAAGAAATAAATTAATTCGAAAAAGGGAAGAGAGAAGAAAAGAGAAAAAATAAATAATAATAAAAAAAATTAAATAAATAAAATGAATAATAATAATAAGTAAATAGAGGTAGTATGACTATGAATTAATTTTATGTTTATTAAAAATTTATATAAGAATGTCCTGCAGCAGCCTGGACTTCAGTCTTCGGGTTGAGGTTGGGTTTTCCAGGTTGTAGGTCACTGCTCCTTTAACTGTCGCTAATCTAGGTGAATTCCCAGGTATCTTACTGTTTCACTGACAGGATTCCATTTCACATTTTTACCTTTGAGGATTAGATCCAGTGGATCTGGTGGGTGTCGAAGAGTAAACACTTTTGAGTTGCATTTTTCAATGTTCAAGCTAATCATCCATTTAGTGAAATACTGTTCTAAATCATTAAGGTGACTTTGCAAAGTGTTTCTAGCTATTATTATGTCCTCATGTTGAGAGAACACAGCTGTATCGTCAGCGAACATAGTTCTGGAGGTGTGTGTGGACAGGACGATGTCGTGAAGTTAAAAGTTGAACAAAATGGGAGAAAGTTCTACATGAATGTTTAGTGTTTCCGCGTAAATTAATCGATATTTTTACAATTTACTTCAATTCTTAATACTATATTATTTGTCCTCATGGAGCGAACATCTTCCTCAGTCTGCACTGCCTCCTTTATCCCCTCCTCCATGCTTGCTGTAAAGCGACCTTATAAATTCAGATAGAATGGAGTGATAAAGTTTCGTATTATACAAGACAGTGACTCCAGTCGAAGCAGGTGGGTGGAGGTGGTTGAACCGTAAGTCCTGTCTTAGCTCTGACGGATGGATTTGTCTTCTTATGTCTTATTTTTTAGTTCTTCGTACGTTCATTTAGTAAATAGATTAATAATTTTTTGTTTATTTAATCCACTATTTTTAAAAACAAAAAGATAGTATTATTAAATATTCAAACTGGGTTAATCTCAAAATTGTTGAATGTAAATTATATAATAAAAATAAAAGCTCATCAAAGCATTTTCATTTATTAAAATCTGTACCGCTACAATCCATTAAGGGTCAGGGGTTCCATACTTTCTAAAGTTGTAATGTTACTAGACCAACGGTTGTACAAAGAGGTGATTTAGTTGGAATCACGCTCGACCGTCAGATGAGAGGTCGGTTGGATCTCAGGAGGGCTGAGGAACCCCCACAGGGTTGACTCACGGCTACAGTGTAACAGAAAACAATTTTCTTCACAGCCGGATCGAACCTGGGTCCTTGGAGTTTGAGGCCTCCAGCATCGTGCCTTACCAAAGTGCCACCGCGCTTCCCATTTTCTTTATACTTGTATATATTACATATATTGTTCTATTCTATTGATTATCTTTAATAACAATATAAAAATTTATTTTCTAACATTTAACTCCCGGAAATATTTATGATAATTTGCTTAAAATTTCGCTTATTCTCAGTTTTTTATTTACTTTTTTGGGGCTTTTATATCTTATTTTTATTTGCAATAAAAAACACTATGTGAAACTTGTTACTTTTTCCTTTTTACCAAGGTGCCCTCACTCTTCCTTCACTCACTTTTAATGCCGGTAACGCGGTTGGGAGAGAAGCACTGGGATCTCCGGAGTCCTACCTTTTTCTACAAAAGTGGGGGGAAAGGAAGAAGCGCTCGGTTTAGAGTTCCCTCAGCTGAATTTAAATAGGAATGATTGTGTTTAAGATATTATTTGACTTTAAGTTTATTTATTTTTTTTCTCTTCTATTGATTATTTTGTTATAGTTTAATTTATATGTTTGTAAATATGGTGTGAATGAGCTCTAAGATTCCTATTAACATTTTTTATAAATATAAGACAGAAAATAATATTACATAATAATTAAAAAAAAAATTTATCTAATTAAATGATCCACTTTATGAGGCTGGGTGGACCCCAAGGGGCTTCCAAACCCACAGGGCTTTCTCACAGCTAAGGGGAAATAGAAAATAATCATCTGCCACTGCCGGATTCGAACCTGAGCCCATGCGCTTTATCACCGTGCTATCCGCTTCTACTAAACATGATCAACCAAATTTAATTTTTAAATTCTCAAAACTTGTTAAATTCAAATTTTGTTATTTATGTTTGTTCGATTTTAGCTCCGTTTGGGTACGAATCTTCAAATTCTTTAATAAAATTGTTCTTGATGTTTTGTGATATGTCGCCAGAAAACATCAGATAGGAAACAACACTAATATGAAATCAAAATTAGATTTTATACGATATTTAGGTTCGTTGAAAATCTCAAAGAATTTTAAAAATCATAGATTAAGAAAATCCTAAAATCCCAAATGATTAAGAAAAACTGTGGCTTCTTCCAGTTGACTTAACTACCAAAAGAAGCTTCATTAACCACAATTATAATCTACCGAATTTCATTTCGAAATTCTCAAAACTTTTGAGAAAAAGGTGGATTTCAATCTTCAATTTCAATTTGTTATTTATGTTTCTTCAATTTTCTGCACCGTTTGGGCACAGATTCTCAAAACATCGTTTTAAAATTACATTTTGTAACAGATCTAGCCCGAACCCGATATGATTCCTTCCATAATAAACTCCCTAACCACCCAAACCCACTCGTTTCTAACCTTGCTTCCTCTTCCATTCCTGGCAATCCTCCGAGGCGCTTGAAAAGAAGATGGCCTCGTGACCTTATATTGTAAACTGTTTTTAGAGTTCTACTACTGGGTAGTTCCTCTACATCCTGTATCATATCATTAAGTCATTATGATCAAATTTACTGGTTGTATTTTTTTATACAGTTGTAAATATCAACAAATAAATAAAATAAAAAAAATAAATTTTATATGAGAATCCTTCTTTGGAGATATGGAGTCCTGTTTCGTTGATAATCTCAAATAATTTTGAAAAATCAAAGATCAAGAAAATTCTAAAATCCCCTGCGCTTTAGAAAAACTGTGACTTCTTCCAGTCGACTTAACTACCAAAAGAAACTTTATTAACCATAAATATGATCTAACAAATTTTATTTAATTAATTAATAGATCAATTAATTAAAATCTAAAAGTTTACAGTGTGAATCATATTATTGTTTTTACTGACAGATATAAATAACATTATGAAATGATATTGGCTTCCATTCGTTTTTAAGTAGATCTATTGTATTACTATTTATGTGTGAAATCCCTATATAAATTATTATTCTCACGATTAAAATAATGCTTGAAAAACGTGTAAACCTAATTGAATTTCTCACGCATAAAAACAAGGAAGTATATGTGATTCTTAACTATTACGTAATTTATTTTACTAATTAATGTTTTGTTTTTCAGGTAAGTAGCTGTTCTATCTTCGGGTTTCAGTAAATGTAAGGTAAGCTTTGAAATTAATTATTAGAAGAGTTCAGTGTTTTTTGTACCTCAGAGGTATTCTTAGAACTTCCCTTTCAAATTAAGCAATTGAATTATCAATTTTTTTGTACTTTTCTTCCTCAAAGTTGGCAGGAAAGAGGCAAATAAATAAAGTAATCCTTTGTAGGACTGAAGAACCACTAAGATGTCGCAACAAAGTGATTGTTGTGACTTCTTCAGTCGACGGGTCAAGGATAAGAGTCTCCCAGGTCAGGATAATGCAAACCATTAAATGCTAGGAAATTCTCAATCATTGTAATTCAATTGAACGCACAACTCCATCTAAACGCCAATTTTATTGCTAACGACAGAGCTATGGGAGAGTTGAAGATAAGTTTAATAACTATTTAACGGCGGTTTGGCACTTAATAAGGGGATTTTTCGGTGGGAAATGGGTTCTACTGAAGAATAGTCACAATTCTATCTGTAAAATGTATTATATGTTTATTTATATATGTTATTTTTGTCGGAGTGATCCCTTCGTTTAGACGAAACGCTGAACAAATTAAGTAAAGGAAGAGACCTTTAAAAAATATTTAATTACAAGGATCACACATCTAATTCCCAGATTTTGATTAAATTATATACCCATTTAAGATTTCTTGGACCAACGCGCCTCAAAAAATCAAAATTTACTTCTGCAAAACATATTTTATTGAGAGATTATAAGTTTTTGCAGAAAAACAAAAACTTGTTTTTAATTTTTTTTCTTCTAAAAACGTATTTTTACGGAACCCAAAAATAGTTTTTTTTCTTTCTTCAATTTTAATAAGGATTCGGAATAAATTATTTTTTAATATGTGGAATCCAAAATCTTTCGAAAGTTGTTTTTATATTTTTATTATAGTTACCAAACTTTTGAATATTTTTAGTAATTTTTACTTTAGAATAGAAACATTTTAGAACTATATTCTTTATTGCAGCTATTTGAGAACAAGATATACAAAATAATATATGTTTTGTAATCTCGCTTTATTGACTTTTTGGAAACAAAAGTTCGATATTTTCATTCTTAGAATAAATGGTTCACAAAGAAGCCCTGAAGTGAACGTTAATGAATAAATGGTTTAAATTTTACAAAAAAAAAAATTGTTTTCTATAAAAAATTGAAATGTGCCGTTTAAGATATGGATTCCAAATCTGAGTCTGGTTTTGAGTAAATTACTTTTTTTTCTAAAAATCTTTCGAGTGTGTTTTTGATGTTTTATTATAATTATTAAACTTAATAGTTGAATATTTTTATGGCTTACGATTAGTAATTTTTACTTAAGAACATTTTAGAACTGAACTCATTATTCTAGCTACATCAGAACCAGATGTATAAAACAATATGTGTATAGTAATCGCACTTTATTCACATCTGTCCAATATTTTTAGTCCTAGAAAAAATGGTTCATTTATAATCCTGGTGAAGTAACCGTTAGTGAATAAATGGTATAAGATTTGAAGAATGTTTTATTCAGTCATTGCCTGATGAGTATTATACATATGTTCAACTTCGAAACTTCTCGCTTATTCAGATGATTTGGTATTATTGGGTGATGACAAAGAAACTATAGAACTAAATACAACCACGTTAATAAACTCCAGTAAGGAACTAGGTCTTGAAATAAATACAGATAATACAAAATACACGGTTAGCAGTAGAAATGCTAGCAGGTTCGGTGATATAGATATTGGAGGAAATATGTTTGAACTGGTAGATAGGTTTAAGTATTTAGGTTATACGGTAACTAGAAAAAACGAAGTTGATGAAGAAATAAAAGCTAGGTTGAAGGCGGGAAATGCTTGTTATTTTTCAATTTCGAAACTGCTTAGTTCGCGCCTTCTATCGAAAAACTTAAAAGTTAGAATTTACAAAGCTATTATTCTTCCCACTGTTGTTTCCGAATGCAAAACGTGGCCTTGTTCACGAAGGAAAGAAGTGTCTTAAGGTTTTTGAAAAATAAAGTATTACGTAAAATATTCGGACCGAAAAAGGATGAGTCAATGGGAGAATTTAGAAGGTTACACAATGCTGTATTGAGAGTACTGCTCTCGGCAAATATGATTCATGTCAAAGCATCGTTGCGTATAAGATGGGCGTGTAAGGTTGTGGGATATAGTAACAAACGGATCCCTAAAATGGTAATAAACACTGAATTGACGGGCAAACGTCCGAGGAGTAGACCGAAACGTAGATGGGAGGAATGCGTCTAGACTAATTTAGTAGATTTGATTTTGGAGGGGTGTCACTGGTCAGCTGTATGTAGAAAGCGATTGGTGGTATCGGCATCGAACCTTAGGATTTGCTAAGCCTTCATTATAATTAATATAATAATTATTTAAACTTTTAATTTTAAAAAAAAATCCGTACCCATGGAAGGTAAAGTGTTCAGTACTTTGTAAGGAAGTTCTTTTACTAGACCAACGGTTGTGCAAGGAGGTTATTTGGTTAGAATCACGCACGACCGCCAGATTTTTACCCAATTATATAATTGGTTATTATTAGGTTATTGGTTATTATTATTACTAATATGTTTATTATTAGGACATATTATAAATTATTGGCTATGAAAATTTTTACAATTCCAAATATTTAATTCTTTCAATTCAAAAAATGTTTAACGTACTATCTATTTCCAAGTATTGATTAACATAAAATCCACTATCAAATGACCTGTTGTATTAACTTAATACTTATCTAAGGCACTAATAATAATAAATTTGCTAGGTTTAATATTATATTCTTTATATAGAATATTAAAAAGTGCACATAAAAATTACATTTTATTTTAGGACCAACTAAAACTATTCGAACAATTTCTTCTTTGAAGAAGGTTGTTTGTCGGAAATTGGCGATGTCAGGAAAGAAAATATTTTCCAGGTTGTTTTTACTGGAATGTTTTCCTCTTAAGAGTAAACAATTTTTCAGTCAATTCAAGGGTCTGGTTACTATCCTAACGATCAATATTAAAGTGCTTTCAAAATATTAATATTAGTGGTTTCACAGAAACTAAATATATTTTTAAAAAAATAGAAATACATACTCAGTAAATATCACCTTAATTCACTTAATATCACTTAAATAATTTTTAATATAATAAATTTAATATTTGTGAACTTACATATATTTTGTGTTCCGATTTACTGTTCCATCAATTGTAGGATATTGTCTATTGATTTTTTATACTTGCCTCTGAGATATAGAGATGCTAAAGGGTATAAATATAATTTTTTTTTTTAATAATTTATTTATTGTTATTTACAACTGTATAAATATATACACATCAAGTAAATTTGCTGTAAATGATATTATGACATGATACAAAAATGTGGGGAATCTATCCATTGATAGAACTCCAAAAACATTTTTAAAGGAGAAGATCTGGGGGCCATCTTCTTTTCAGACGCCTAGTAGGATTATTAGGTAATGAAGGAGAAGCCAGGTTAGAAACGAGTTGATTTGGGTGGTTAGGAAGTTTATTATGGAAGGATTGGTATCTGGTTCTGGCTAAATCGGCAACATAGGGGACATTGAGGTCCTGATGGATGATTTCATTTGTGATAAAGTAAGGAGCATTAAGGATTTTACGAAGGATTTTGGACTGTAAGGATTAGATTCGAGAGGAATTAGATGGTTTAGTGGAGCCTCCATAGCTCAACTCCGTATGTCCAGATAAAATGTAAATTTTAAATTTTTTTTGAGACTCACTAAAATAATTCAGGAATTTCTTTATTACCTTCTAATACTGCCCTCCTTCATTTAGTGCTAAAAACATCAAAATTAGATCTAGTTTACATTAAAAGTCAGGTTTCAGTATGTAAGAAGGATATAAATCCCTGAATTATGCAGTTTTGTAATCCCTGTAATATTTTTAATCTTAGATTAATCACTTTTCGCTTCTTAACAATTTTAAATATTTTCCAAATAAAGAATTAAAAAAAAATATGTATATAGAATATATTAGAGTCTTCTTGATAATCCAGAGGAATTATTAAGAAGACTCTAATATATTCTAATTATATTTTGTTTTTAATTAACCCAAACAATGTTTAAATTGTTTATTAACAAAAAAATGTTTAAATACTTTACGTTTTAATTTCAATACTTAATCTCAAATAATATATAATATATTAATTCACTAAAAGAATTATGAATTATTTTTTGGATCGTTTGAAGTGAAAATCCAGAAACCATTTATTCAAAATTATTATTATTATTAATGCAATATAAATTACGGTCATATTTATTATTTGAGCCGATTTTCAATCAACTAATTTATTTTTTTTTAGAAATCATATATAAATATATGTATTAATTCCTGAAAATTTTAATTTCAAAAGTAATAATTTTTTCCATTTCGGTTTATCACTTTCGATTTGTTAATTATTACTTTTGTTTTGTTTTTAAATCATTATTGGTAAAGGAGGAGTGTCTTTATCTGGGTTTACAGTTCAGTTTTAAGATGATTTGGAACGTACCAGAGACATTAGGGGTATTGACCATGTAGTGTTAAATGTTATCAGCATAGGAAAGTGAGCAGCTCTATTTAAAGTCATGTTAAATCGTAAACACATTAGAGCTCTTGGCGGATTTTCGGAGGAACTTGTTTAGTAACCTTTCCTTCCAAAACTTCACGTTATTTTTTACTTATAAGTTTTGATTTAGGTAATTTATTACAACATGCCTAAATTAAGTGAAAATTCGAAGTTGTGGGAATGTTTGGCTACTGAGTGCCTTGTTGATCATCTAAATTATGAGGAAGAGGATCAAGATGAGCTAATTGATAACGGTCATTACGTTATTATTGTCATTCATCGTTTTATTAGTTGTAAAACCATCCAAAACAATACTAATACAAAAAAAAAAACACAAAGTACGAACAAGTAACCTAACACAAACAAAATGATGACAATGAGGTGTAGATAGTTGACCGTGGATAAATGATTGGAGAAATTTGTCGGGGGTGCGGTCAGCAAAGAACAACATAAATAAACAAAATAATAGTTATTTATTTTATTCCGACGTTTCGACGTGAATTTCAGGTCTTCATCAGGGCTATAGAACAAGAGATAACAACATTTAGAGAAACATAAAATTGAAAAGGAATAGTGTACAAACAAATTTGGAATCATACAAAATATTGAATTGAATCGTAAATGATAAAAAATTGATAACTGATAATTGAAAAGTAAAAAAAAAATTGATTGATCATCGTTGAATTAGATAGTAGTAGATTGAAAACAGTGAATGATGGAATATAATATCATGTAAGTAAGATATAACATAAGACATGCAAGTAGTGTCTAAAAAACTGAAAAAACAAGTATTGATTCTACAAATTTAACAATATGACAGAAAATGAAATATAGTGAGTGATATATCTGAATTACAGTGTGAGTATTCACTTATATACCTATACCTAAAAATATAAATTTCTGTCTAACACTCACTATATTTCATTTTCTGTCATATTGTTCAATTTGTAGAATCAATACTTGTTTTTTCAGTTTTTTAGACACTATTTGCATATCTTATATTACACATATCTTCTGATGTAAATGTTGTTATCTTTTGTTCTATAGCCCTGATGAATGCCTGAAATTCACGTCGAAAAGTCGGCATAAAATAAATAAATATGGTTTTGTTGATTTATGTTGTTCTTTGCTGACCGCACCCCCAGACAAACTTTTCCAATAATTAATAAAATTATGACAAGTTGAGGTGGTCTTTTGCGTGACGTCATTCTCGATTTAAAAGACCTATTAACAGACTCTCAACCATGTTAAATTTTACATCGGTAAAAGAAGGAAATATTTCTCCATTTAACGGGAGTTTTTCAGTCTAACAGGCTTTAACATGTTAAACTAAAGATCATGAATCATCCCCTATTATATCTATAGACTCTACAATAATAAATATAAAATACAAAAAATTGAAAATATAAAAAAATTCATATCAATGGTTCAAAAAAATTAGAGACAGTACTATATTTCGCTTCAAGGCTTATTATAATTTAACGTAAACTGTATATAAATAAATGTTATGCTACTATTTTAAAACATTTATGTACATTAAGTTTTCCACTCGGAACAAGATAATTAAAATTCATAATAACCGTATATAAATATTATATATTATTGTTAATATTGTACATCAATATTAATATTATATTTTTTAAGAATATTAACTAACATAAATATAGAGTAACCAGAACCACTTCGGCTCCAGCCATTGCTGTCCGAAGACTAACGATCGTTGGCATTGCCAAAACATTACAAATCTCAACAATAACAGAGCGTGGAACCAGTTACGCAACATCGGTTTTTGTAACGTTCCAGGCCGCGGGTTACTTTCGGTCACTGCTGGTTTTCATTCATCCTTCCACTTGGGGGGCATTGCTAAAGGAGCTGTTATTGTACAAGGTTCCTTCCGAGGCAAGGGTCAATGAATCTCTATGTGTATATATTTATTGTGCGAACAGGCCCAGCTAGTGTTTTTACAGTACATCTTTAATTAAAAATTATTTAATTTCCAATTAGAGTGCTATTAATGGGTAGTATCTCTACATACCTGTATCATACCACTATAATCTTACTTCAAATTTACTTGTCGTATATTACGTACAGTTGTAAAAGTCAATAAATTTAAAAAAAAAAATTATAGCATTTAATTACAAATCTAAAATTACAAAATATTTATTGCTAGTGTTTTTCCTTGTTTTCCACAAGAACATTTTACATCCTGTTGAAGTAGTGTTATTTATATTTTCTTCTTTTAGTTGTTTAGTATAACCTCTTTGGCTTTTCATATTTAATAATTTTTCAAAATTTTGTTTGTATATTTCGGAACTTCACAACATAAACTGATACGTAAATATATTATTATTTTAATAATAATTACAATAAAGGAATCTGTCCAATGACGTCCCTCCAAACTCAAATTTACTAAATCAATCTTAACCCAGTCCTTCCACCTTTCGATCTACTTTTCGGACGTTTACTTATCGATTTAGTGTTAATTAATACTTTAGGATCCGTTAGTTACTAAGTCCAAAAAACTTACACTGTTCTGAAGTAAAAACTACTAACAATAAGCCATTAAAATATTCAACTATTAAGTTTATTAACTATAATAAACAATTCAAAACACTATCCAAATTTTAGTCTCAAAACTTTGTTGGACGTGTAAAAGAAATAAAAGTTTTGAGACTAAAATTTGGATAGTGTTTTGAATTATTTAGTAAAAAATTGCCAGTCTCAAGAAAGAATTTTAAGATTATAAATATAATAAACAACTTAGAAACACACTTTTTTTTTTAAAGTTTTAAGCTCTTCAGTCAATTCATCCCTTTCCTAAAATTTTTCATAATTTTTTAATAATTTTTTTTAAAAATATTTATTTATTGCTATTTACAACTGTACATTATAATACATTTAGTAAATCTGATCTAAGTTAATTGGAGTGTTACAGGCGTGTAAAGAAACTACTCATTGGTGGCACTCTAATGACATTTTACATTTGCTGGTCTTGTCATGAATGGAAGAGGATGTAAGATTAGAAACTAGGGGGTTTGAGAGTTTATAATAAAAGGAGTGATATCTGGTTCGGACTAGATCGGTTACATTACATTAAGATCTTTATGTATGATTTTATTTGTGACAAAGTAAGGAGCATTGAGGATTTTACGAAGGATTTTGGATTGTAAGGATTGAATACGAGAGGAATTCCAAGCTTTAGTGGACCCCCAAAGCTCAACTCCATATGTTCAGATTTTTAATAATTTAAATTTATATTTTACATTATAACTTTAATTATTTTGTTTAAGTACTAACAAAATTCATTGGTACATTGGCACATGCACCAGAGTAACGATATATATCCCTTGCTGGTAGTGCCTCGAGTTGGAAACGAACAGACAACTTCCTGACACCGGTTCCTCCTCCTCGGACCCCTAGAAGAGAAAGTGAACCTGTTATAGCCCGAAGGAAATTGATTCGCGACTCCATCAAGCAACACAATTACCCTCGCTCATGAGTAGAACGCCCTCATTTCGCTCACTTATTCCTCTTCCACTCAAGGAAATCAAATTTCCTCGCAATCTGGACCGTCTCCTTAAATGCCTTAAAGGGGAGCGGGAGTGTCTCGAAGAACGAGATTATAAGCACCATCAATTATAATTTTTAGTCCTTGAATCTGTATATAGACATTCGTATTTGGCTAGACTCCAACCTGGACAAAAATAGAAATGCTATTTATCCAACGGGAAGATAGTTTGGCATTGAGCACTTAGTATCTTAAGATAAATCTATTTCTAAATTATAAAAAAAAATGAACTAATATAAACATGAAATTTATATAAACATATAAGGAGTTCCTGGAAGAGATATATTTCTAACTAAATCTTTTCTAGCTATGAATTCCGTTTTCAAAATTCCAATTCAACAAATAATATACAATTTATCTAATATTTCTGAATGTCTGTTCTACTTGCTCCTTCATCTATTTCGTTCGCGTAGATTAGCCTACGTTCGAAAGGGCTTAGAGCTATCAGTAACACAGATGTTAGCTGGCGTCTCTCAGGGATCAATACTCGCACCGCTATTGCACATTACGTACATACATGACATTCCACAAAGTGACCACATATTGACAGTAACCTATGTAGATGCCAATGCTATTAATACTGGATATCGAAATACAGGCCCTATTAACTTGCAGACGTTTTTGTTGACTATAAAACCATTAAAAGCCTCAACACTTCTACAAACCATTTTACACAAAGAAATGAGACATGTCATCCAATATACCGCAATAACTCACAAATCCCGCAGAGGTAATATTTCTAACATTTGATATAATTACATCGATTCGATATCATAAGTTTAAATAATAATCCTGCCTCTTTTGCCAAAACAGTTAAATCCTAAGGAGTGACTTTAGACAGAAAACTATTATTTAATCACCACATTAATTCGAAATAGGAAAAATTCTATACCAAATGTATTCATACTTTATGAAATAAATTTGTAATAAATAAATCATCTTAACTTATGCCTGCCCGATATGGAGTTTTATTAGTTCTTTCTCATCCTCCTTAAGTGCCTTACAGCGTGGATGAGCCTCTAACCACTTGGTCCACCTAACCACATCTCGATCTCTGGCAAGCACCCGAGGCTATGGGCGGGTGATTAACCCAGTCAGAAAGGTCCTAGTGCCCTAGGACAGCAGGTCCACTGGTGAATTCACCTAGACCGGGAGCACGGCGCTAGCTCCGGAGAGGTGACCCTAGGGTGTGTACTGTATATGTCCTGAGTGTCACTATAAATGAATTGTGTATTGTTATAGTGTGAGGTGTGCGATGTACTGTACTGTGGTGCCCGGGGGATCGTAAAACCCCGTTAATTACGCACAACAATTAACCCATATTTCAACATTATAAAAAAATATTCAAGTATTTCAAAACAAATGGCAATATTACACATAATATCTATAATGCACGCTGAATATAGACACCGTACAGGATAACACATATAAACTGACTCAGAATTCAATATTTTGAATTTAACAGGTTCGAGTTAGTTTGATGTTGATATGGTGATTCCTGGTAAGGCTGCGATAGAGGTGTATCTTATTGGTTCACTGACAGGATACCATTTCACATTTTCACCTTTGGGGATCTGGACAAATATTAGTTATACAAATCTTAGTTTTATCGGAGATTTGTGCAACCGAGCTAACAAGAACATGAATGAACCGCTGTTAGCTGTTCTTCTTTATACCTCACATATAATTTCAATAGACCTTAATTCCAATAAATCCCACTAAATCACATTTACTCTTCGTCGTAAATCTGCCGACTGCCCTACAGTATACTTTAATAATGTGGCTCTTACCCCTGTAGAACAGATTCGTTATCTTGGACTACACCTTGACAAATGACTAACCTGGAATCCTCACACAAGACTGAAAATACAGGAAACTGAACGCAGATTCCGACTATTATAGCACTTACTAGACAAACGGTCTAAGGCGGCGATCTAGGTGAATTCCTAGGTATCTTACTGTTTCACTGGCAGGATACCATTTCACATTTTCACCTTTGGGGATCTGGACAAATATAAATTATACAAATCTTAGTTATACCGGAGATTGGTGCAACCGAGCTATAAAGAACATGAATGAGTTAGCTACTAACATGAGAAAATAAAACAACCCATTGAAAAAGTATTGCTGTTAGCTGTTCTTCTCCATGCCTCACATATAATTTCCGGATATATAATTTCAATAGACAATCCGTTGATTATAAATTTTGTATTTGACAGGTGCTGATATAAATATTTCTATACATTCACTCTGTATTATTATTATCTTCTACAACTCCTCGTATTATACAACACCTATCCAGTCATCATCCAATGTAATCTGAACTTCTGTGATGGCCGTTTCGAAAGAGCATTTTTTTTCAGACCATCTTCGTCTTTCACTTCTCTCTTACGAAATAGTTCTCAGGGATTTTTTTCGCACCTCTCGATCGCTGTAATCTTTTGCTCTCTCCCAGGCTCCGAGATCACACGAGTTCCCACAATCGAGTTTGTTTGTCGATTAAAAAAAAAAAAAAGAAAAAAATATTAAATTTGAAAATAAAATAATCCTGAATAAGTCTGATCACTCATGTTTTTGGTTTACATTATAATAAAATCATATTATTGTATAATAATTGTATCTTTTAATTGTGTATTTTAACTATTTATTAGGGGCCAAAGTTTCGCCTCACTTTGCAGGGCTTCATCAGGGCTAGAAAAGATACAAAACAACTAAACTGATGTAACAAAGTGAACATTGAAAGTAAAAGTAAAGTAAAAAGTATAGTAAGTAAAATCCTAAAAAAGTAAAGTAATAAAAGTAAAGTAAGTTATGGCTAAAAATTATTTAAAATATGTGAACATTTATATAATAATGGACAAAGTTAATTTAAGAAGATAAAAATAAGATGTACAGTGCAAAGTACAAATAAGTGATGAGGAAAATAATGAACAAAAGAGGATACCCACGTTTCTAACAATTAGTGCATAAATATGTTAGAACAATATTATATTATTTTAATATTATTTTATATTTTATTAAATTTATATAAAAAATGAACAATACAAATAAAAGGGCTGTCCGTTGCTCAGTGGTTAAGACACAGTCTTACACATTCGATGTCTATTGGCGGTGCCGGTTCGAATCCGGACTGGGTCGTTGACATTTTTCATTCAGTGGCGGTCCCAAAAATTGAAAAACTTTGACCCCCAACCGCGTGGTTAGGTAATATAGGTAGTATAATAGAACTCCAATGAGAGTCTTGGCCGAACAAAAAATGTAAAGTAAAGAAGATAAAAATTAGATGTGCCGTGAAAAGTAAAAGTAACGGAAATGAGAACAGATATAAAAATACAAGCCCAGACTATAAGATGGAAAATAAGGAAAATGAGAATAAAATAAAGGTCAAGAAAAAGGATAATAATAAAAAAAAGAATACCAACCTTTCAGAATGAAGGAATGCGATGATATTATAAGAAATATTTCTAAATACATTTTCTCTTTCTTTCATTCTGAAAGGTTGGTATCCTTTTTTTTTTTTTTTTATTATTATCCTTTTTCTTGACTTTATTTTATTCTCATTTCCATTATTTTCCGTCTTTCAATGTGTACTGTATATTTATATTTATCTTTTATCTACTTTTTTTATTTGTTCTTATTTCCGTTACTTTTACTTTTCACGACACATGTTATTTTTATCTTCTTTAATTTACATTGTTCATTTTTATATAAATTGAAAAAAAAAACTTTGTTATTTATTATTAATCCCGTTT